>NC_036841.1:25829416-25836115 GCF_002910315.2 Salvelinus sp. IW2-2015 | reverse complement strand
CAACACTTACCAACACTTTACCAAACACTACCAACACTTTACCCAAAACACTACCAAAAACTTTACCGAACACTAGCAAAAACCAAAAACTTTACCAAAACACTACCAACACTTTACAAAACACTTACCAACACTACCTAAACACTACCAAAACTAAACCTTTACCATAACACTACCAACACCTTACACACACACTATCAAAACTTTACCAAAACACTACCAACACTTTACACAAACACTACCAAAACTTTACCAAAACCCTATCTAAACTTTACCAAAATCCAAAACTTTACCAAAACACTACCTAAACGTTACCACGTCGTTGCCTGAAACTTTTTCCACCATGTTAATTGAGCGTTTGGACAAACAGAAGGAGGGATAAATCCTGGTTAAAGTGTTCACCAACATTCTTTTGTTCTCCCTTTTCCATCCATCTTTTCTATGTTTCCTTTCTCTTCATTCCCTACTCCCCCTACCCTCTGTATCCCACTCCCCCACTATCCCCTCCATCCCACTTCCTTCCCTCACCCCAGTCCTCCACCCCTTCTCCTTCTCCCTCTTTTTTTCTGTCTCAGTAATTGTTGGCTGAGTGCTGAGTTGGGCCATGAGGGAGCACAGGGAAAATTGGCCAGAGCATGGACCCTGTCATTACCATCCGAGAGGGATTTACTCAACCCTGTGTCGGGTTCCACCCCCCTTTCTCTCCCTCTCCCCCTTTCCACCGACTCTCTCCCCACTGCCAAACCACCGCTAGGAAAACTGGGAATAACACACTGACTGAGACCACCCCCATGTGTCCCTACTCTGCTCTGCTCAACTCTATATTACACACAGGCCTGAGTGTGTAAATACAGTCATTTAACCAACGTAATAACCAGGTTATTAACTGACTAACAAAACAAAAAGGGTTCAAGGATAAAGGAGGGAGAAAAGGAGAGATAGAATGCCTATCCACACTGCACACGTCTGTGGGATTACACAGCATTCAGCTATAATCATCAACCGCCATCGGAGGACCCAGAGCTAAGAGAGGGGAAAACGTTTTCAATTACCCACAGAGTCACACACGGACACACGAAAGCATGAAAGCACACACGCACAGGCACATATGCACAACACACACACCAATTACCAGGGATGCCAGCGTTTTCCCTGTCTGACCTCCAGCAGGGCGAACTGGGAAATTAGTTTAAGACTTTTTTCAGTCTGTTTTTGTGACGCTGAGTGTGTTTTGTGCAAGACGAGAGAGAGAGAGAAGAGAGAGGAGAGAGAGCGAGAGAGAGCAGAGAGAAGAGAGAGAGAGAGAGAGAGAGAGAGAGAGAGAGAACAGAGAGAGAGAAACAGAGAGAGAGAAACAGAGAGAGAGAGAACAGAAGAAGAGAAAAAGAGAGAGAAGAGAGAGAGAGAAGAGAGAGAGGAGAGAGAGGAGAGAGAGAGAGAGAGAGAGAGAGAGAAGAGAGAAGAGAGAGAGAGAAAGGAGAGAGAGAGAGAGTAAAATAGGTGAGAGATGGTGGATGAATGCTTGAGTGGCAGCTGTAATTATAAGGGTCTAGCATGTGGTAAACACAGAGCACCACATAAATATACAACACGACAGACAGACAAAGGGACAGACAGGGTAAATGTCAGAGGTCACCAACTCACAGACAGGTCACGGAGTAATCAAATGGCCACCCGGACTATTTGCATTGACACTTGCTTACTCGCTGTTATTATCTATGCATTTTCACTTTAACCCCACCTACATGTACAAATTACCTCGACTAACCTGTACCCCCACACACTATGACTCGGTACCTGCTGTATAAGCCTCGGAATTGTTATTTATTTGTTATTATATTATTATTTTTTTACTTTAGTTTCGTTTATTTAGTAAATATTTATTTACATCAATTTTCTTAAAACTGCATTGTTGGTTTAAGGGCTTGTAAGTAAGCATTCAGGGTAAGGTCTACACCTGTTGTATTTGGCGCATGTTACGAATCAAATTTGATTTGATGTACAAGGCCACATATTTGGTCTTTAACCCTGCCAGTAGGTTAAAGAGCCTACTAGAAACTACTACTAAATCCGACCCTGCCAGTAAGGTTAAAGAGCCTACTAGAAACTACTACTAAATCCGACCCTGCCAGTAGGTTAAAGAGCCTACTAGAAACTACTACTAAATCAGACCCTGCCAGTAGGTTAAAGAGCCACAAGAAACTACTACTAAATCCGACCCTGCCAGTAGGTTAAAGAGCTACTAGAAACTACTCATAATCAGACCCGCCAGTAGTTAAGAGCCTACTAGAAACTACTAAAATCAGACCCTCCAGTAGGTTAAAGAGCCTACTAGAAACTACTATAATCAGACCCTGCCAGTAGGTTAAAGAGTCTACTAGAAACTACTACTAAATCCGACCCTGCCAGTAGGTTAAAAGAGCCTACTAGAAACTACTACTAAATCAGACCCTGCCAGTAGGTTAAAGAGCCTACTAGAAACTACTATTAAATCAGACCCTGCCATAGGTTAAAGAGCACTAGACCCTACTAAATCAGACCCTACTAAATCAACCCTACATAAATGAAACCCTACTAAATCAAATCCTACTAAATCAGACCCCTGCTAAATCAGACCCTACTAATCAGACCCTACTACATCAGACCCTGTCAGTAGTAGACTCAGGTTAAGAGCCTACTAGACCCTACTAATCAGACCCTACTAAATCAGACCCTACTAAATCAGACCCATATCTAAATCAGTACCTACTAAATCAGACCTGCTACTAGACTGAATAGACCCTCTACTAAATCGAACTCGCTGTCATAGTAGATCAGGTTAAAGAGCCTACTGAAGACCCTACTAAATCAGACCTACTAAATCAGACCCTACTAAATCAGACCAATACTAAAATGAGACCCTACTAGATCAGACCCTACTAAATGAGGACCCTACTAAATCAGACCCACTATAAGATGTCAGACCTACTAATCAGACCTACTATATCAGACCCTACTAATCAGACCTATCAACCCTACTAAATCAGACCCTACTAAATCAGGACCCTGACTAGAAATCAAACCACTAAATCAGAGACCCTACTTAAATAGACACCTACCTAAACTCAGACCCTACTAAATAGACCCACTAAATCAACCCTACTATCAGACCCTACTAAATCAGACCCTTGACCCTACTATAATCAGACCCTACTAAATCAACCCTACTAAATCAGACCCTACTCAAATCAGAACCTCTAAAATCAGACCTATCTAAATAGACCCTACTGATAGATCACCTACTAAATACAGACCCCTACTAAAATCAGACCCTACTACAATTCAGACCCTACTAAATCAGACCCTGACTATCAGACCTACTAAATCAGACCACTTAAATCAGACCTGTCAAGTTAGATCAAGTTAAAGAGCCTACTAGAACTACTAATCAGACCTACTAAATCAGACCCTACTAACAACCCTGATCAAATTCAAGACCCTACTAAATCAACCCTACTAAATGAACCCTAACTAAATCAACCCACTATAATCGAACGGCTCTAAAGTCATAGTACGCCTGTCAAGTAGGTAGGATGCATCTAAATGAGCGCACTTAACCCCGTATAGAAATCAACCCTATTAAATATCAGATACTACGTACTAATCAGATACCTAACTAGAACTAGATCAGACCTGACTCATAATCAGACCCTACTAAATATCGACAGCTACTATCAGACCCTATAAATCAGACCTACAAATCAGACTCTCATAGTGGATAAATAGGTTGCCTCCCATGGAGAAGCGCAGCAATTTCACTGATAATGTACCATTATCTATTAGTCTACTAATTCACACTGCATAACATGTTTGGTTATGTTGTACCTCAATGTCATTGTAAGTATGACTGTGTTGTGATGTATCAAAGAAAGATTTAAAGTGGAAAAATGAGAGAGCAGAGGGCGGCGTGCAATGGTCATGGAGGAAAATTATCATTAGCGTAAAATGTCAAATGTGTTTGCTATCATAGGCGCGTGTGAGGGAGCTATACCACACACAACACAACGACGGACGACGGACGGACACACACACACACCACACACGGACGGAGAATACCCGGCCAGGACACCGTGATTTGAGTCAAAGCCATCCTAAGAAAGTCTGAGAAAAAAAAACAGGAATACATTTGTATTTATCTCTCTCCCTGTCACTCTCTCTCTCCTTCTCTATCGATCTCTCCTTCCTATCACTCTCTCTCTCCTTCCTATATCGATCTTTCTTCGCATCGTCTTCTCTCTCTCTTCCCACTCTCTCTCCTCTGTCTCTCTCTTCTTCTAATCGATCTCTCCTTTCCCCTATCACTCTCTCCTCTCTCTTCCCTATGCTATCTTCCTCCCTATTGTTCTCCTTTCTCCTTCCCTATTCTCTCTCTTCTCTTATCTTCCTATTCGCTCTCATCTCTCCTTCTATCCTCTCTCCTCTCTCCTTCCTATGCTCTTCCCATCCTATTGTCTTCTCTCTCCCTATCCTCTCTTCTCACTTCCCTTCTCTCTCTTTCTTTTCCTTCCCTATCCTCTCTTCTCCTTCCCTATCACTCTTCTCTCCTCTCCCTATTGCTTTTTGGCTCGCCTCCCATCACTCCTCTCTGTCCTTCCCTATCACTCTCTCTTCCCTATCGCTCTTCTCTCTCCTTCCCTATCGCTCTCTCTCTTCTCTTCCCTATCGTCTCTATCCTCTGCATACACTCCCTTCTTTCCCTAAAGTCGATAGCCTCTCTCCCTATCGTCTCTCTCTTCTTTCCCTATCTCTCTCTCCTTCCCTATCGCTCTCTCTTCTCCTCCTTCCTACACACTCTCTCCTCATCGCTCTCTCCCTCCCTGCTACGCTCTCCCTCCTCTCTCTCCTATCGCTCTCTCTCCCTCCTATCAGCTCCTCCTCCTATCCCTCCCTTCTCTCTTCTTTCCCTATCGCTCTCTCTCCTTCCCTATCGCTCTCTCTCTCTCTTCCCTATCTCCTCTCTCTCCTATCTATGCTCTCTCTCCTCGCTTCCTAATCGCTCTATCTCTCCTTCGCGCTTCTCTCTCTGGTGAGAAGAGTGAATCTTGATGCAGTGTTTTATTTCCTTCATTAGTTCTTTGCTCACATTGAGTGATCACTAATACCACCTGGAATCAGAATACAACTATTAAACACTCAACCGTGTTGGTGTGTGGTGTGTGGTGTGTTGTGTGGTGTGTGTGTGTGTGTGTGTGTGTGTGTGTGTGTGTTGTGTGTGTGTGTGTGTGTGTGTGTGTGGGTGTGTGTGTGTGTGTGTGTGTGTGTGTGTGTGGGGGGGGGGGGGGTGTCATTGCATTTGCGTTGTGCGTGCGACATGCGTGCATGTGTGTGTACACTTAACTGGTGCATGGCATGGATGCAGGGTCAGTCCTGAGCGAAAGTAGCCCTTGTCACAGGCACAGGATGTGGATCTCTCTGACAGAGTAGCTGTGGAGAGGACACTTGCGACAGCACGGAGCAGGCACCGTCTGTGGCCAGGGCACGGTAGTAGCCAATCTTACAGGCTGCAAGAACACAGACAGCGAGGGAGACAAAGTCAGTCGGCAGGGAACATAGAACACTCACAGGTAGTACACACCACAAGATAGTAAAATCACTCACTGTGTAATGCTGCTCTCTTTCCATCATATCTATCTCTCTCTCTCTGGCTTTCTATTTCTCCTTCTCTTGTTGGGCGAATCAACAAGCTGACTGAGGTTTCTATCTTCTATTCATTTTCTCCAGCTCTACCCATCTCTCCTCTGAAAGCCAGACATTTCACCAATGCCCTGTGGCTGGCATTCATCAGACAAATAGAGAGGAGAGAAGTTACCACACAAGAGTTACAAAAAATATCACAGAACCGCCCCTCCTCCCTCTCTAGAATTAAACTATGCTTTATTGGCAGGGCTGCAATGTGCAATGTACACAAAGCCATGGGCGTTCCAACACAATTAAGAAACAAATGTCACCTCTTCTTGCCCAGTGTCTCCTCTGAGCCAGGTTCTCAGTCCATAAGGCCTACACTACACTAGACTACAAATGCCTCAAATTATAACCTAGGTGACACTTTTCTGACTCTGGCGAAGGTTGGTGCTACCCTTTCCTCTTGATTGACAGCTAAATCTGAGATCTCAGCTTTCAAGGAGTTCCTCTCGACTGTACCCGTTTCCATAAAATCTGGGAAGTCTAGAGGGTTGCATTTCACCCAAGAGCACTGGACCAGAAGAGGAGGACAAAAGAGGGATGCTGTGAGAGGTGCGGTTCAGACAGCCAGGATACCGATTGGGCCAAGTAGCCTGTCAATCACTGAGTCCTTGGCAGGACCAGCAAATGGCATTGAGCCCTGGGGCCGGAGGTATAGGAGAAGGGGAGGTGTGTGTTCTGTGTGGGTGGAGAGGGATCGTTTCCCCATAGAATAAAAGTGTGTAATTATCTGAGTGTTTTATACAAGGCTGGGTAAGTCCATCAGTCCCACAAAGTCCCAAAAAGGCATTCAACGGCATGAATTTGTAAATCCATATTCATAAATTCATGAGACAAAACACACAAACACTTTGAGTAGTGTTCAAAACAAAGTCCCACATATATCCACCACACTAACTCAAAGTCCCACATGCATCCACCACACCAACTCAAAGTCCCATATGCACCACCACACCAACTCAAAGTCCCACATGCACC
>NC_036841.1:25826599-25829391 GCF_002910315.2 Salvelinus sp. IW2-2015 | reverse complement strand
TGCATCCACGCAACAGTTTTAGTCGATCCCAACTCAAGAGTCCCACAATGGCTCCACCACACTAACTCAAAATCCCACATGCAATAACCACCCACATACCAACTCCAAAAGCTCCCACATGCTCATCCACCACAACTAACTTAAAGTCCACATGCATCCACCACACTACTGTAACTCAAAGTTCCCACATACATCCCACCACACTTAACTCAAAGTCCCCGCACAATCGACCGATGCTAGTCTGGCACGAGCGGCAATAGGCGCCAATGGTCTACGACTAGTCACGCAGTTATGAGCTCGGCATCATCATTCGGTCCAGTTGTGTCTATGGAGTAGATACCCCAGAACGACGAGTAGTTTCTATCGATAAGGCCATTCCAGAAGGCTGTCAGCACGCATGCGGTAGCGTGCACGCCTTTTATGAATGTTGCTCGACACTGCAAAATCGAGGAGGTACTGAATGACGCTCACAAGGAGGTGGCTGAGTATATGGGACTGAGTGCATAGAGTAGTGATACTATGAGTCTGCGTGTAGCGAAGATGGACTGCCGTGAGCGAATAGTTTATTGTTCTTTGTGCGGCCGAGATGTGCTGTTTCAATGAGACGAGGTGAGGGTGTCGCTTCATATCGTCTATCTGATATGTAGGAGAGGTGTATCGCCTGAGGACTGTTTAGTCGGAGTGCAGCCGCATTAGCTTATCGTATGCTGTTCAGTCAGTATTGGTTCGTTCCGTGATACGACGACGGTAATCTGAGCGTTTGCTGGTTGGCCCGCCGCGGGTCAATCAGAGACAGGAGCGGATGAGGTCCGGTCGGGCTGATATGTTCTCGCTGATGATCAGATGCGTACTACGCGTAGGAATAAGTGTGTGAAGAGCTCGCACAGACACAGAGCCCACTCAGAGAATTTACGAGTAGCGAGTCGCGTTACGTTCCCTCTAGTAGAAAAGGTATGCAGCAGGAGCATGAAATCCTCTTAAGCGTGTCAGCTGTGAGGCCAGATCGCCGAGTAGATTGAGATGAACCATTGGGCTCTTCATTTCCCTGGGTGCTGTCTCGTTGTGGTCGGCGCATCGACGTCGGGCTTGCCGGTACTTCCGATAGCCGTCCTCCGACGCGCGCAGTTGCTTAAGGATGCATGAGTTCGTGTTACGATTCTACAGTCGTCGTCTGAACTATAGCGTGACGGGTGGGTTCCGCCCTGCGTGATTGAATGACTTTGCGCCAGCGGGCTTTCCCAGCCCAGACCCAGCTCAGCCAGCCCAGCAGCTCAGGCCCAGCAGCTCTCAGACAGCTTGCGTACTAATGCTGAGACTTTCATCTCCTCAATCCCCTCCAGTTCCAAATCAAGCTTCCAATCCCTGCCCGCTCTCACACAGCTATGACGCTCAGCTTCTAAGGTCTCTTTTGATTCATCATCACGGGTCAGGGGTTTAGAGGAGAGGTAGAGGCCTCTAGTCTTCTTCTCACTAGTGGAAGACAGAAGGGGTAGAATTAAAACGGAAGGTGCTTTGTGTTATCTCTCTATCTGTTCAGGATCTAACTCAAAGTCCCACATACATCCACCACACTAACTCAAAGTCCCACATGCATCCACCACACCAACTCAAAGTCCCACATGCATCCACCACACTAACTCAAAGTCATGCCTTTTCACACAGACACTCACACACACAAAGAACACACGCACACAAGAAAGTCCACAAACCCCAAAAAGTGAGGGAAATCCCTTACTCTGAGCCACAATAATGAAACTGGGCTCCTTTCCCTGTGTGTCTTCCTCTCCCTCCCCCGTTAACATTAGCTAGCCACAGGATTAGCGTAGCCTCTGGTATCCCCCAGCCCAGCCCAGCTCAGCCCAGCCCAGCTCAGCCCAGCTTGCTACTACATGCTGAGTCTTTATCTCCTCATCCCCTCCCAGTCAATCAGCTCCAATCCCTGCCGCTTCACCAGCTAACGCTCAGCTCTAAGGTCCTCTTTGATTCACGCCGGCAGGGGTTAGAGGAGAGGAGAGCCTCTAGTCTTCTTCTCACAGTGGAAGACAGAGGGGAGAATTAAAACGGAAGGTGCTTTGTGTTATCTCTCTATCTGTTAAGGATCTTTGACAATCTTTAACGCCAAAATGCGTCACAGAGGCACGACAGGGATGGGTATTGTGTTAAGGGGTTGTGACCGTTTGAGAGTTTTAAGAGAAACGTCAGGTTTATGAGGGGGTTTTGTCAATGTGCTATGACCAGGAAGCTGACCAGGGGAGGCAGGGGGGAAGTCCAGCTGGTTTAGACTGATCACCCCTCACTGAAAGCTGGGGGGAGAGTTAATTGAGGTGCGTGCTTCTGGGTCTTTGAGCCACGGCCTCTGTGTAATGATAAAGAGAGGTTGAGAGTGGTGTGAGGAGAGATCCAGCTCACACTGTGCACGGCTGAGGAGTTTATTACTCTGTGATAATCAATCTGCCCTGAGGTGATCTCCACTACCAAATAGTCACCGCCTTATTCTTCAGCAGAATTATTTGCAACCCTCAAAATCCCCCTTGACATAGAGATCAGTTGGCATCTTCATTTGTGGTCTGGATTTTGCATCTTGGAAATAGTTTGAAAGCGTATGTCAACATAGAGAAGTGTTTATAATAGTTCCTTGCCCTGCGGATAGGAAAAGGCACTAGGAAGAGAGGGTGAAATCCTAGTAAAGCCAGGGAATTTGCTTCCCATTAGGAGTTGTTGTGTGTGTGTGTGTGTGTGTGTGTGTGTGTGTGTGTGTGTGTGTGTGTGTGTGTGTGTGTGTGTGTGTGTGT
>NC_036841.1:25823845-25825113 GCF_002910315.2 Salvelinus sp. IW2-2015 | reverse complement strand
AAATGCTTTTGTTCTCTTTGGCTGCAGGCTGGTCCGGTTGTGCCTTGAGGGCCTTCTCGCGTCCCGGTGAATTTCATATCTCGGTTTACTAGTTGATAGGTTCTGGCGACGTTTGTCTGGAGGTGCAAGGCGGGGGTAAACGCGCATTTTCTTGTCTGGGGCAGTGGGCCCCCATCTTCTGTTCTTACATCATCGTGGATGCCTAAATTCAGTGGCTCTTGTCGTCCATCTCTAACATACAGTGAGTTTCTCTGAAGGGACTGACGCATCTCTCACAAGAAAGCCTTTTCTTTCACAACAAAGCGATCTGTTTTCAAACCTGAGGGCAAAGAGAGACTCTCCTTCTTTCCTCTACCTTAAAGAGCCAGCATGTTCTTTTCAAACTACACTATATATACAAAGGTATGTGGACACCTCTTCAAATGAGTGGATTTTGGTATTTCAGCCACTCCTGTTGCTGATAAAATTGAGCACACAGCCATGCAATCTCCATAGACAAACATTGGCAGTAGAATGGCCTTACTGAAGAGGTCAGTGACTTTCAATGTGGCACCGTCATAAGTTACCACCTTCCCAACAAGTCATTTCGTAAAATGTCTGCCCTGCTAGAGCTGCCCCGGTCAACTGTAAGTGCAGTTTTTGTGAAGTGGAAACGTCAAGGAGCAACAACTGCTCAGCCGCGTAATGCTATGCCACACAAGCTCACAGAACGGGACTGCCGAGTGCTGAAGTGCGTAGCAGTAAATAAATTCTGTCCTTGCCCGAATGCATAGTGCCAACTGTAAAGTTTGGTGGAGAAGAAATAATGGTCTGTGGTTGTTTTTCATGGTTTGGGCTAGGCCGCTTAGTTCCAGTGAAGGGAAATCTTAACGATACACCATACAATGACATTCTAGACAATTCTGTGCTTCCAAGTTTGTAGCAACAGTTTGGGGAAGGACCTTTCCTGTTTCAGCATGCCAATGCCCCTGTGCACAAAGCGAGGTCCATGCAGAAATGGTTTGTCGAGATCGGTGTGGAAGAACTTGACTGGTCTGCACAAAACCCTGATCTCAACCCCATCGAACACCTTTGGGATGAATTGGAATGCCGACTGCGAGCCAAGCCTAAATTCCCAACATCAGTGGCTGACCTCACTAATGCTCTTGTGGCTGAATGTAAGCAAGTCCACATACTTTTGGTCATGTAGTGCATCTTTCTTTCTTTCTCCTTTTTCTCCCTGTCTCTCTCTCTCTCTGTGTGTGTGTGTGTTTCTCTCTCTCTGTGTG
>NC_036841.1:25732352-25823820 GCF_002910315.2 Salvelinus sp. IW2-2015 | reverse complement strand
TGTGTGTCCGTGGTCTCTTGGTGTGTTTGGTTGTGCTGTAGTTGGATCTGCGTGCTTGGTGTTTTGTGGTTGTGAGTCTAAGAATACAGTAGTAATTAGATTCTCACTCAACTTTAAGATACCACAATAAGACATCTCCCGAGGGCCAACAAGTGCGCTGAGATAGTGGTGTGCTCCACATTCACACCACCGACCCAGCGGAGAAAAGCCACCTAATTCATTTCTGACAGACACACAAAGACATTCACAATTGAGTGATTCCTCCCGTTTTCTCCAGTTGTACGATATCTCGTTCCACAAAGCGATGCTTGTGACAGCTGCATCAGATGTTGTGATATAAGTATGTTTTCTGGTCAAGTAGGCAACTTCAGAGACTGTGTTTACTCATATTTTTAACCTTCTGTGTATGGTCTCTGTCCTCAAAGGCTTATATGGTTGTTGTGAGTGTTGTACAGTTTGTAGCTGTGTTGATGTTCTTCTATCATTTGATGTTATTAAAAATCCGTTCTCCGCAGTTATCACTACATCCCCGTTTCTCGTCTCCACTTAACAATTCCTAGTTGGCTAGAGGGTCAATTCCTGACAATGTCTTTGCATCTGTTACAACTTGTTATCTGGTGTATCTTTTCTACCTGTTCTATCTACTCGTATCCACTCTTCTATCATCATAGCGTGCACTGAATATTCCCTTCAATCCATTCCCTCCTTCTCCCATGACTGGAACCAATCCACTTTACCCTTCAGCTGAATTGGTCTGTGGATGATCATGTGAAGTCTGTCGCAGTGATCCTCTCCCCCCTATCCTAGTTCTCATGTACCATCGGATAGAGCCGATCATGAGCAGATCGAGTCAACGCTGAAGCTACTCTGGAAGACTGAGGAGCGAGGCGAGGACAACTACGGAGCAGACAGACAGACATGCCACTTGCACAGACAGCCACCCCGACACCCAGACCAGCCAAGCAGCTACAGACAAAAGCAGACAGACAGACAACATACAGACAAAAACAACACACAACATACAGACATGATGCAGACAGATTCATTGACAAGCACTCACGCAGACCAACCAGACAGACAGCGGACTAGACAGAGCAGGAGCAGGAGGCAGGACGGCCCGGACACCGAAGCACAGCGCGACAGAACAAGCCACTGGTGAGACAGACTCAGACGAGACAGACTACTGGATCAGGACAGACAGACAGCTTCGAACTTGAGGGAAGACAAGTTATTGACTCCCACTTCTCTCATCATCACCATGGGGCGTTTAGCTGATTACGTAACTATTGGAAAGGAATCTGCAATCTGCGTAAGAATAGCGTCTGTGTATTCTGTGTTGTCAATTAATATCTGTACCAATGCTCATTTAGTAGGTGAGGAGAGGCATAAGCGGAAATTCGAGCATGCGCCTCAGCAGGCTGATCTAAGAACACACCACGATTCACACCCACCCTAGACATCAGAGACCCAGCGAGTGTAGTTGTCCTTCCAGCATCCACAAAAGTTAAGCAGACGAGAGCTGCTCATGCAAGGTAGTCGAACTGTGAAAAAGACATGAATAGAAAGCAATCTGCCCGCCTCCGTCATCTCTGAAGCGTTGCATTCTAGGACTGCGTATGATTTGGGAAGAGTGTGGGCCCAGCGTTGAAAGAAATGAGTTGAAATGTTTTTTTGTTGTCTTCGCTCTAAATGAATAAATGGCCCAAAAACACCTTAAAAAGAGAAACTTTCGTTCCGAGCGACCACGTGCTCTGAAATGTAATAACTATTTCTCATTTATCACCCTGTGTGCCACTTACGAAAAGTCTGATCCAGAAACCGTCCTTACAGTTTGATTTCCCACAAACTTATGAAAAATCCGTTTAAAAACTCACGGCTTTGTATCCTCTACAACTGAAGTATATCTGGTTGCTATAAATGTCATTTTGGTTAGAATGTTTATTGGATGTGTGTGTGTGTGTGTGTGTGTGTGTGTGTCTCTCTCTCTCTTTCTAAGTAATGGACTCACTACCCCTTCCCATGAACAGACACATAGAGAGAGGAAAAAACCTGAGCCTCTGGCTATTAGCTGGGGCTAACTAGGCGCTAACCGCTAGCAACTGTCATTAAAACAGCAGGATCGTGGAACAGGTTAAGTCGTTAATTCAGTTTGTGGGGTTATTAATTACCCCCGGCTCTGAAGGTGACACGCAGCTACACGGCCACCAAAACCTATCAGTGTGATGGATGAGAGACACACGGCCACCGAAACCTATCACAATGATTGATGACAGACACTCGCCACACATCTTAACCTTGGCCTGTATGGTGGGAAAAGGAGTCATAGTCGAAGCACTAACAGGGCTAACAACGCTAATATCAGGGTTGATGTCCATAGTAGCCCTAATTAAGGTCCAATCTTAACCAAAAATGCTAACAACAACAAAGGCTAGCAATGCTAACAGTTGATAGGAGAGCTAAGAGAGCGAACATGGCTAATATATAAAGCTGATGCCAGACCAGTTCCCCTTGGTTGCCAGAGGTCTGTCTGGGTCTGTCTGTCTGGGTCTGTCTGTCAGAGTCAGATGATTTATAAATGTATTTCCAACAGAAGCAATCCATCACCCAGGAGCCACCCAAGAAGCTGCTCTAATTAAAATGGCTTTATCTGACACAACTATGAACACACGCCAAGTCAAAACCTGAGGCCAACACAACAGAGGGAAAACCTGAGGTACAAATGAAGAATAGATCAATTGTTTGCATAATTTCTTTTTGTGCTTAAACGAACAACATTTATGATTTTAGACCACTATCAAACTCCAAGTTGAACTATTTCAGAACATAGGACAGATCATTTTTAAAAGGCAATGACTGATCTCATCGATTTTGCTTAACGCGTTGCATCATGGTACCTACTGTTGTTATTATTTGGATTGCATAACTTTAATATTGAAATATTGTTTTTAGACCTCCTGCAGGACCAGGTCTCTGTATTCTTTATGTCACATAGGCCCTATGTCACATAGAGCCTGTTAGCACAATGGCTATATCAGCCAAATCCACTGTATTACACCCAGAACACTGAGAGGACAAGTCCACCCTTCAAGAATGGACAAAGGGTGTGGAGGGGGACTTCTGGGATGGATGGAGAGAGAGAGAGAGAGAGAGAGAGAGAGAGAGAGGAGAGAGAGAGAGAGTGAGAAGTAGAGAGGAGGAGAGAGAGAGAAGAGAGAAGAGGAGAGAGAGGAGAAGAGAGGAAAGAGAGAGAAGGGAAGAGAGAAGAGGGAGAGGAGAGAGAGAGAGAGAGAAGAAAAAAACAGAGAGATTGAGACAAAGTAAGACAAGAGAGAAAAAGAAATGAGATGTGGGGCAGACAGAGCAGAAAAGAGGAGAAGAAAGAACAGTAGGGAGAGAATCAGAGAGACGGGAAAGAGACAGAAATAGGGGGAGAGGGAGAGTGGCAGGGGGTTTAACCAGATCCACCTTTGTGTGTGGTGAAACACTGCTGGACTTGGCCCTATTAGGTGGAGGGGTGCTCAGATTCCACTCTTGTGCCCATGCCAGGTTCTGAGGGTGGCACCACCCAGGCCGGGCACAGCGCCAGAACGCTACAGACCTTTTGTGACCCAGGATTCACACTGCAGGTGGATAATGAATAACAATGCCTACACACACATACACACCAACACACACACACTCATACCAACACACACTCTTGCATATTGTATATACACAACTGCATGTACACTCAAGCACACACAAAGTCTCTTATACACATTTATACTGCACATACACTCTGTTTCAAAATCTTCCATGTACAAAAACACCAAGCAGGCTTTGAGGGATTATTCTAGCAGGGGACAGTGGTGCAGCAGGTAAACTAAGTGGTTACTGTTCCTAGGCCATCATTGAAAATAAGAATTTGTCCTTAACTGACTTGCCTAGTTAAATAAAGGTAAAATAAATGTTAAAAAATCGAATAAAATGTCTATGCTACAATTCCACAGAGTCCTCAAGGGGAAAAGGTTTAAGAAGAGTGAGGTGGTGGTGAGAGGGAAGGAGGGGAGTATCTGACATGCTTTCCTGACTTGGATTTTTATTCAATTATAGGGCGAAAAAAGTGTGTGTGTGTGGAGGGGGGTATGCTAGTGTTGTTGTGCTAAGGGACTTCCCACCACACACAGATCAACAATTGGCTGATGTGGTCGCTATCCTGTACTGTAGGGTCAACAAGAATGGGACAGGCAAAGGGAGGATGTGAAAGGGGAACAAACAACGCACACACACACACGGCTATAAGAATAGGAGAAGAGGAAAGGGAAGCAATATGGAAACTGTCTCTATAAATAAGGTAAACAAAGGTCAGTATTTCCTCAAGCACGTTTTAAATCACCTACGTACATAATTCAGTCATTACACACACACACACACACACACACACACACACACACACACACACACACACACACACACACACACACACACACACACATATCCTTGGCGTACACATCACTGACTAACTGAAATGGACCACCCACACAGACAGTGTGGTGAAGAAGGCGCAACAGAGCCTCTTCAACCTCAGGAGGCTGAAGAAATGTGGCTTGTCACCTAAAACCCTGACAAACTTTTACAGATGCACAATTGAAAGCATCCTGTCGGGCTGTATCACCGCCTGGTACGGCAACTGCACCGCCGACAACCGCAAGGCTCTCCAGAGGGTGGTGCGGTCTGCACAACGCATCACCTGGAGCAAACTACCTGCCCTCCATGACACCTACAGCACCCGATGTCACAGGAAGGCCAAAAAGATCATCAAGGCCATCAACCACCCGAACCACTGCCTGTTCACCCCGCTATCATCCAGAAGGTGAGGTCAGTACAGGTGCATCAAAGCTGGGAAACATCTCCCGCTCCTCCATCCTCCCCCTCTACCACCTACCTGAATGAAATGCTCTCACTCTCCCTCCCTCCTCTCTCCCTCTCTCCCCCCCCTTCTCCTTCCTCACTCCTCACCTGCTCTCTTCCGCTCCTTCTCCCCATCCTCCCCATACCCTCCCCTTTCCCCTGCATCCTCTACCCCTTTCTTCCGCTATCTTCCTCACTCTCTCTCTTCCCTCTTCCTCTTATGCCCCCTCTCTTTTCCCTTCTCTCTTCTAAAATCTCTCTCTCCTTCTCCCTCATCCTCTCTTCCCCCCCCTCTCTCCAGTCCTACTCTTCTCTCTCCTCTTCTCTTCTCTCCCACCTCCTCTCTCTTCAGTACCTCCCTGCGCTCTCCCTACTCAGCTCTTCTACTCCCCCTCATCTTCTCTACTCATTCTCATCCTAAACTCCTCTCTGCCTTCCTTACAATACTCTATAGAGACTGAAAAACAGCTTCCATCTCAAGCCACTGTCGGAGCTAGAACACAAGCATTTAGTTAGATATTACTCAATGTCAGAGCTAAAACACAAGCATTTAGTTAGATATTACGCACTGTCAGAGCTAAAACACAAGCATTTAGTAGATATTACTGCACTGTCAGAGCTAGAAACACAAGCATTTAGTTAGAATATTACTGCACTGTCGGAGCAGAGAAACACAAGCATTTAGTAAATATTACTGCACTGTCAGAGCTAGAAACACAAGCATTTAGTTAGATATATACTGCACTGTCAGAGCTAGAAACACAAGCATTTCACTACAACCTCACTAATATCTGCTAATCACATGCAGGGTATTTTAGGTTGTTTGATTAGGTAATCCACAGTAGCTCCCACCATCAGTCTTGTGCCAAACACCTTCATTTCTGTGTCTGTTTATGTGCACACGTACCATCTGTGTGTTAGTGTATGCACTCTTGGTGTGTGTTGTGTAACTCTGTTATGTTAACACTGGTGTGTGTGTAACTCGTTATGTAACACTGTAATGTGTGTGTGTGTGTGTGTGTGTGTGTGTGTGTGTGTGTGTGTGTGTGTGTGTGTGTGTGTTGTGTGTGTGTGTGTGTGTGTGTGTTTGTGTGTGTGTGTGTTGTGTGTGTGTGTTGTGTTGTGTGTGATGCTGTGTGTTAGTGGTGAGTGATGAACACAGTGCATTCCTTATGTGTGTCCGCCTGGCCTGTGTGTATGCATACAACTTTGCAGGTTCACTAATTCTCCAAACATCCCATCCCAGAATCACACAGTCCCCAGCACTGCTGTCACTCTGCTGACCCCTGACCTCTTGTCATGTCTCCTCGACCTGTTGCTGCTCCCACTGACCTTCCCCTGCCTGTCCCTGAGAAGAGGCCTACTCCAGATCCAGAAATGAGGTCATGTGTTGACATGGAAGCAATACCCCTGGAAGCTAAAAATGCTGTCAGTTGCTTTGTCATGGTAACGCCCCCATCGTTAACCCTTGGCTTTCCCCCTGGCTGGTTGAACCTGGTGGTGAGGCGGGTGGCGAGGGCTGAGGAGGATGGGTAACCTGATATGTAGGAATTTGGCGTGCGGTTAGGGCAGGTTACAGTGCTAATGTGTAGCGTTTAGGCTACACATTTGATGTGCAGACAGACACGTCTAGAGAGTGATAGAGGGACACCCAAAACATGAACAGAAAACAGTTCAATTGAAAATGTATGGCCGGCTTTGAAGTTTGAAAATGGGCACTACCAGAAATGAGTGTCGAGTTTCTCTCCATCTATCTGTCTTGTTGATCTCTTTCTTCATCTCACTAAACTACCATACTCTCACCCTCTCCATCTATTCTCTGTCTCTCCATCTATTCTCTCTGTCTCTCCATCTATTCTCTCTGTCTCTCCATCTATTCTCTCTGTCTCTCCATCTATTCTCTCTGTCTCTCCATCTATTCTCTCTGTCTTTCCATTCTCTCTGTCTATCTTCCTTCATCCCTACCTCCTTAGGGCAGGCTGATCTGAGGCTGGAAATTAATAGCAGTAATATTGACTTCCTATTTGGGGTCATGACTTAACCAGGAAACGTGTGTTTAATGACCGATTGCCCCCTCTACCCATAACCCACTGCTTCACTTTTCACATCTCAGGCTGTTTATCAAAGCAGTGATACATCCCTGTTTCTCTAAATATCTATCGCTCACTCTCTTTTTCTCTTTCTATCTCTCTCCGTCACTCCCCCGTCTCTCTCCCTATCTCCCATTCCTCCCTGGTGAGAGGCTCAAGGGATATTTATCCTGCAGTATGACAGGGTTGTGCATCAAGCAGGATCAAGGTTTATAATCCTTGAGACATGTGGAAAAAATCATCCCTTGTCATACTTGAGTAAAAGTAAAGATACCTGAATAGTAAAACTGAAAGTCACCCAGTAAAATACTACTTGAGTAAAAGTCTAAAAGTATCTGGTTTTAAATGTACTTAAGTACAGTGGTGGGAAAAGTACGCAATTGTCATACTTGAGTAAAAGTACAAAGTAAAAGGAAATTCTATACACCAAATTCCTTATATTAAGCGAACCAGACGGCACGATTTTCTTTCTTTTTTTAATTTACATTAGACAGGGGAACACTCCAACACTCAGAAATAATTTACAAGCACAGTATTTGTGTTTAGTAAGTCCGCCAGATCAAAGGCAGTAGGGATGACAAAGCATTATTGGACCATATTGCTGTCCTGCACGAGCATTTGAAATGTAACAAGTACTTTTGGGTGTCATGGAAAATGTATGGATTAAAAAGTGTATCATTTTATTTAAGAATGTAGTGAAGTAAAAGTAAAAGCTGTCAAATATATAAATAGTAAAGTACACACGCTAAAAAAAATACATTTTATTTAAGTACTTTACACCACTGCCCCTACAACAGGAAAATGTACACCTCTTCCCTGGCTGGTGCTAGCACTCCCAGACCCAGCCTCTCACATTACATTTCACCAGTCCTCCGGCTACACCTTACACACACACGTCACATACATACTTGTAACGCCTCTCATGGGTTGAAGAAGGAGACCAAAGCGCAGCGTGGTAAGTGTTCATGATTCTTTATGTGTTCATGATTCTTTAAAAACACTCGAACAAAATAACAAAGTAGAAAAAAACGAAAGAGCACAGTTCTGTCAGGCAACAAAACAGCTAAACAGAAAATAACTACCCACAAACACAGGTGGGAAAAAAGGCTGCCTAAGTATGATTCCCAATCAGAGACAACGATAGACAGCTGCCTCTGATTGGGAACCACACTCGGCCAAAAACAAAGAAATAGAAAACATAGAAATAAAGAAACTATAATGCCCACCCTAGTCACACCCTGGCCTAACCAAAATAGAGAATGAAAACCTCTCTATGGCCAGGGCGTGACAATACTGCTATCCCCACCTCCTGAGTTCTGGCTCTGACACAGAGTTTCATCAGTGTATGAGTGTGTGTGTCCGTATGTCAGTGTGTTTACCGAGGGGGAAAGGCTAGTGTGCCAGCGGCACGGAGATTGTGATTAGAAGAGGCCTTTTCTTATTAAAATGGGCATTGAATCGAGACTCTGGCCCATCAGAGTAGATCAAGCCTTTTTTTCCTGGGCGCTCTTTTTGTCATAACCCCTAACTGATTACCACAGCCAGGCCTTTCATTCCCAGAGGATTTCTGAGCTCGGGAAGAAGATGACGAGTGAAGAAAAGACCACCTCCTCCGCCTGCCAGGATAGAGGGAGCTTAAGATCGAAATCGGAGGGAGAGAGAGATGGAATGAGAGAGGGAGGGAATGAGAGAGAGATAGATGAAACACTTGTCAAGGTGTTTCCAATCAGCCTCCATTGTGAGAAACCGGGGGAGAGTTGGCAGGCAAAGCATCTATGTGTGGTTATGTTGGTGTTGTATTCAGCTGTGCTGCTCACGCTACAGGATTGAAATGTTAAGAGAGAAGTCACGGTTAAGGGGGTGATCGTACCTCAATAGATATCGCAAATGTACACACAGAAGCACATACACATTTCACAGAGATGGATCACTTACACACACACACACACCTCAACATCAGTTCTAGAATACCCTTGATCAGAGGGATTTTGGGGAGATGGTGAAGAGATGGATGAAGTGGAGAAAAGGGAAGACTTCCAAACTGGAACTAAATCTCTCCCACTTAACTTCCTTTCTTTGTCTTATTCTCCATCTCGCTGCCCCCTTCTTTCACTCTCTCCTTTTTGCAAAAGTACTATTTCTCCCTCAGTCAAGTCAATGAAAGTGGCAGAGCCTCACTCCCTCTCTCATTCACTCTCTTTCAAATGATCTGCCCGAGCCCTCTGTTGATTGGAGCCCATGTCTCTCTCTCTCCCTCCCCCTCGCTCTCTCTTCCTCTCTCGCTCCTCCTCAGAGCCTTCTGTCTGTCCATCAACCAAGCTTTTCCAGGAGAGAATAAGAGAATAAGAGAGAGAGAAAGAAAGGAAGGAAGAAAAAGAAAGCGGGGTAGAAGAGTGGTGAGAGAGAAAGTGGAGGAGACTGAAAAACATGGAGATGGAGAGAGGGAAGGACAGAGGGGAGAGCAGTCGGGAGGGCTGGGGTGTCTGGGTAGAGAGCGGCCTGGGGTATTTATTCTGGGTCTTTTGACATGTTAATTTGCTTAGTGACTACTTTAATCGTTCCCTCTTCCCGTCGCAGCCTTCAAAGAGAGGATGATTTTCAAAAAGATGAGGGAGAGGAGTGGAGAGAGAACGAGCTGGCTCCAAAACCATTTTTTACACAATGTCCCCTGAATGTTCACGGTCGTTAGCTGAATATTTGCTGAAAAATTAATGGAGTTTTAACGGTGTGGTTACATGTGGGTTATGCGGGTGGCGTTCGGTTGCGTTTGTTGTGTTTGTATTGTCAGACCACTGCCCGCCTGCTTGGGTCACACTCAACAAGCACTTTTTTCCTGGCCTGAATGGGGTGTAAGGAGAGATGGCGATGAGTGTTAGAAACGGCAGGGGAAAGTGTCGAGCCAGGACCGCGGGCCGAGCAGGAAGAGACTTTCAGCACCTCCAGTAATGATCACTGAATTACAGTTCATCTGGTGGAGGGAGGGGGAGAAGGAGCGAGGGAGGGAGGAAGTGAGGAGAGGAGAGGACATAAGTGAAGCTAAAAAAGCAAGAAATATGAGGACTCTTTAAGGAACAGCTATTATTTTAGTGTGATTGCTGGAAAAATAAGAAGCGTCCTCCCTCATGACACGTTTTGTCCTCATTGTCATATGTTTTTATTTTTTCCTACCTGGTGGTAATAGATTTCTCGTCTCTCCACTTAACAACACTAAATTAGCTTCTCTGGAGAGGCAGAAAACGTGATGCGCACATTAAATTATATTCTACTCTTGTGTGTGTGTGTGTGTGTGTGTGTGTGTGTTTGCGTGCTTGTGCATCAGAATAGAGACAGGCAGTAATGTTCACCATGGTGCTCAACCTCACGACAGTGATGATAATTTTATTATTCAACCCACTTGCTGCTGCTGTCACCAGAGACAGCCTAACTAGCACAAACAACCCAGAGGAGAGAGAGAGAGGGACGGAGGGAGGGAGAGAGAGGGATGGAAGAAGGAGAGCGAGAGGGAGGGAGGACACAGAGAGAAATACATAGAGAGAGAGAAAGAGAGGGAGAACAGGGGGTGGAAGAGAGAGGGAGACTACAAATGCAATACCTCATTTGCGTTTGTGTATTTAAAGTCATGAGGAACTAGAGGGATAAATAGAATTACGTGATGAATTTAGATGATATTCCCTAGTGCATATTTAACAATGTTAACAGAGAGAGACCGAGACAAAGAAACACAGAGAGAAAGAGAGAGAGACAGAGACAGAGACAGAGACAGAGAGAGAGAGAGAGAGAGAGAGAGAGAGAGAGAGAGAGAGAGAGAGAGAGAGAGAGAGAGAGGATAGAGATAGAGACAGACAGAGACAGAGAGAGGCCTACATCTCATACAACTACATGAATACTGGAAAGCTGTGTGATATGTAATACCCCATAATCCAATAATGTGAACCACTTTCAGTTGAGAAGGTATACGGTCAGGATCAACAGGTTAAGGTTAGGAGAATAGACCAAGAGAAAGTCTACGGTCAGGATCAACAGGTTAAGGTTAGGAGAATAGAGCAAAACACTACAATCACAGTCTTTGGACACAATCCTTCCTCTCTCTGACTCTAATCTGGTCATACGCACACAAACACACTCATTCATGCAAGTACACATCTTGCTACAACAGAACAGGCGGGTGGATAGGCAGGTTGACTTGAAAGAGCAGCAGCTTCCCTCTCCTTGATGTAGTATTTGTAAAGGTGGTGTGGAGGTTTAAACTTCCAGTGTGCTCCCCACCCACACCTCCCTCCCTCCCCAATGAGAGGTGTCAAAACAGTCTGCCACCTTCACGGTTCAGCCACCCAATCGTCTGCCTCCAACACATACACACAGAAACTCGCACACATGAACGCAATACACGGACAAACCTGGACACACACACACAGTCACACACATGAACTCACATGAACGCAATACACACACTGATTCACACACATCGATACACACACATTCACACATGCAAACACTTGTGACACGTCCTTCCAACAATCCCCCCTCAACAATGCGGTCACCCTCAACAGACGACTAGCGGCAGAGAGCGCTACCCCACTACCCAAGCTCATAGAAACAAGGGAATGAGAGAGAAAAGAAAGGAGCCCAAAAGCAAACCCCCGGTCCTTCTCATGGGGCCCTCCCTGGCCCCTGTACCTCTCTCCCCTTGGCCCCTGTGCTCTGTGTACACATTCTGGCGGCCCCCGAGCACCCAGCTGTCAGGATCCTGACGTCTTAATAAATCCTGGCCCTCGACCCTGTCATGCATACCAGCAAGATGGATGAACAACTTATTGACCTTTGACCCTCAGCCAGTGTTCACAATCCTCTGACCCCCCCCTAACCCACACACCCCCCAACCTCACTGCTTCAACAATGATGGAGGAGTCCCATTCACTCACCACTGCTGGGAACCAGAGGCCAAGGTACCCCCATAACCTTGACACACACACCCACACAAACACACACACACACACCCTCTTTCTGACGGAGGACTTGAGACTCAACCCCCCCATCTCAGCCCCTCTTTAGTGTCTTGGTCCACATGATTATATTGAAGTTGAGCCCCCCTCTATTCTGCCTCGTCACACTGGGGAATATTAACCAGCTCATCGGTGCACTTGAAGGCTGACAGTGAGCTCCACCTTTTAACCCATCAAACACTGAGGTAGACCCTGGACTGACGCTCTGGTAACCATGGAGACCCAGGCAGAACGTGAGTGTGTGTCTGACCCAACTCTGATGTGATAGAGCACATACCACTGATGTTATATGACACAGCACATACATACAGTGTCCCCCGTAATTATTGGGACAGTGACACAGAAAGTTAGACGCACAAATATCATACCCCCCCCAGTGACACAGAAAGTTAGACGCACAAATATCATACCCCACCCCAAAATGCTAACCTCCCCTAGGGTATGGTATTTGTGCGTCTGTAACTTTCATTATTCACGATTCATTAAGGACTATCCACAATAATGGCAGCATCCACATTAACATAGAAATGTTTAGAAACATATTATATTCTTATTTACAATAAAAGTGCCTCCAAAGTGACATAATACATTATTTACCATTCATTTCTATTGGACACAAAATATTCTAAAACACAACCAAAACAAACAGCAAATGCATCCAACAAGTTTGTAAAGTCACACGCTTGATGTAGCTTTGTGTGCTAGGAATATGGAACCTAATACTTACTTTTGACTACTTTAATACACATATAAGTGAATTGGTCCCCTAAAATGGGGGGACTATGTACCGAAAGTGCTGTAATTTCTAAACAGTTCACCCGATATGGATGAAAATACCCTTTAATTAAAGCTGACAGTCTGCACTTTAACCTCGTAGTCATTGTATAATTTCAAATCTAAATTGCCAAAATAACTAAACATGTGTCACTGCCCCAATAATTACATAGGGCACTGTATACACATCGCAAAAAGACAAATTAACACATGACTAGACACTCATAGAAACAATCATTGCAAAGATAGACTAAAGGGCACTCAGTTGCCCATGAGTTTGGTATGAGAGAGAAGTAAATATTGCTGACTCACACCAGTAAGGATACATCATCTTTCAAAGAGTACTCTCAGTCAGCTCTCCTTCCTTCAGCCTGCCATCTCTGCTCTCTCCTTTGAAGACAACCCAGGGAGGGAGAAACCTGGCCCCTGCCATCCACACAGCCACAGAAACCAACAGGGGAGACGGGCTACACTCCAAAGAACATTCTTGCCCCGAAATGCTACCCCCTGACCCCCAACCTATCCCACACACACACACACACACCATCTTTGGCCATTTGTACCTCAGTGCGCCCTCCTCGTCCCCTCTCAGAAGGAGCCAGCCCTAGTACCCTAAATCACCAGGCCTGTTTGTCATGCAATTAGTCCTGAGATAGTGCTTAAAGGTTCCCCCGTAAATTAAGGTAGGTAGAGTGACCCGTCCCCCGTTAATCAACCTGGCCGGCCTCTGACCCCACGCTGCAGCGGCCCACTGACCTTTAGGGTGGGGGGGGGGCAGCTGACGGCCAACTACACACACACACACACAACACACTGGTAGTCACACCCCAGGAACTACACACACACACACAACACACTGGTATCCACACCAGGAGAGAAACTTGGTAGTCACACACCAAGTGAAAAACATACAGTAGGTCTATATATCCTTGGTAAATGTATTAACAGATTCAACATATTTTTATTTATTCTGGCTTTTGAGTACAATTTCGTTTATTTACATTGCCATGTTTTTATTCAGATGCTGATGGATAACAAAATACATTCACTAAGTATAGCCACACAAACAACATTAAACAAGAGCGATCATTGAGGTGGACTAAAGACTAAAAACAAACACTTTCATCATTTTTTCCCCCTCATCGCCGTGTGTCTCTGTTTCAGCTCTATTTCATTGGTGAGAGTGTGTGTGTTTCTTTTCACCTCTCGTCCACCTGCATAGAATGATAAACCAGACGAGTGAGGGCTTCTGTCTATCTCTCTCTCACAGGCCAGCACTGGCCCTTCTGAAAATCATCTAGCTGGGATTTGGGCTGTGGTGGGGAAAGGTGGGGTGGGGAGGAGAGAGAGAGAGAGACCGGGAGAGACTGGGAATCATCTTCCTGGGATTGGGGCTGGGGTCTGGAGGAGCGAGAGAGACTAGGAATCATCTGGCTGAGATTGGGGCTGGTGGTGTGGTGGGTAGGGGAGGAGAGAGACTGGGAATCATCTGACTGGGATTGGGGCTGGGGTCTGGAGGAGAGAGAGAGACTGGGAATCATCTGGCTGGGATTGGGGCTAGTGGTGTGGTGGGTAGGGGAGGAGAGAGAGAGAGACTGGGAATCATCTGATTGGGAATGGGGCTGGTGGTGTGGTGGTAGGGGAGGAGAGAGACTGGGAATCATCTGACTGGGAATGGGGAGGCGAGGAAAGAGACACTGGAAGCTATTAAGACTGATCTCTCCTGAGAAATTTATCCAGCAGATACACACGGCAGACAGGCAGGCCTGTTCCACTGGCCTAACAAACACATCCCAATAGCAGGCCTGTTACCCTGGCCTAACAAACACATCCCAATAGCAGGCCTGTCCCCCTGGTCTAACAAACACATCCCAATAGCAGGCCTGTTACCCTGGCCTAACTAACACATCCCAATAGCAGGCCTGTTTCCCTGGCCTAACGAACACATCCCAATAGCAGGCCTGTTCCCCTGGCCTAACTAACACATCCCAAAAGCAGGCCTGTTCCCCTGGCCTAACAAACACATCCCAATAGCAGGCCTGTTACCCTGGCCTAACAAACAGATCCCAATAGCAGGCCTGTCCCCCTGGTCTAACTAACACATCCCTATAGCAGGTCTGATCCCCTAGCCTACAGTAACTACCACATCAAAATAGCAGGCCTGTCTCTTGGTCTAACTAACACATCCCAATAGCAGGCCTGTTTTTCCTGGCCTAACTAACACATCCCATTAGCAGGACTGTTTTTCCTGCCCTAACTAACACATCCCAAAACCAGGCCTGTTCCCCTGGCCTAACTAATGCATCTCAATAGCAGGCCTGTTCCCCTGGCCTAACTAGCACATCCCAATAGCAGACCTGTTCCTCTGGCCTAACTAATGCATCTCAATAGCAGGCCTGTTCCCCTGGCCTAACTAGCACATCCCAATAGCAGACCTGTTCCCCTGGCCTAACTAGCACATCCCAATGGCAGGTCTGATCCCCTGGCCCTAACTAACACATCCCTATAGCAGGTCTGATCCCTGGCCTACAGTAACTACCACATCCAAATAGCAAGGCCTGTCTCCTGGTCTAACTAGCACATCCCAATGGCATTCTGATCCCCTGGCCTAACTAACACATCCCTATAGCAGGTCTGATCCCCTGGCCTACAGTAACTACCACATCCAAATACAGGCCTGTCTCCTGGTCTAACTAACACATCCCAATAGCAGGCCTGTTTTCCTGGCCTAACTACCACATCCAAATAGCAGGCCTGTCTCCTGGCCTAACTAATGCATCTCAATAGCAGGCCTGTTCCTGTGGCCTAACTAGCACATCCCATAGCAGGTCTGTTCCCCTGGTCTAACTACCACATCCAAACACCAGGCCTGTTCCCCTGGTCTAACTACCACATCCTATAGCAGGTCTGATCCCCTGGCCTACAGTAACTAACACATCCCAATAGCAGGCCTGTTACCCTCTGGCCTAACTAACACATCCCTAATAGCAGGTCTGATCCCCTGGCCTACAGTAACTACCACATCCAAATAGCAGGCCTGTCCTCTGGTCTAACTAACACATCCCAATAGCAGGCCTGTTCCCCTGGTCTAACTAGCAAACATCCCAAAAGCAGGCCTGTTCCCCTGGCCTAACTAACACATCCCAATAGACAGGCCTTTCCCCTGGTCTAACTACCACATCCAAATAGCAGGCCTGTTCCCATGGTCTAACTACCAACATCCAAATAGCAGGCCTGTTCCCCTGGTCTAACTACCACATCCCAATAGCAGGCCTGTTCCCCTGGTCTAACTAACACATCCCAATAGCAGGCCTGTTCCCCTGCGTCTAACTAACATCCAAATAGCAGGCCTGTTCCCCTGTCTAACTACCACATCCAATAGCAGGCCGTTTCCCCTGGTCTAACTACCACATCCCATAGCAGGTCTGATCCCCTGGCCTACAGTAACTAACACATCCCAATAGCAGGCCTGTTCCCCTGGTCTAACTAGCACATCCAAAGCAGGCTGTTCCCCTGCCTAACTAACACATCCCAATAGCAGGCCTGTTCCCCTGGTCTAACTACCACATCCAAATAGCAGGCCTGTTCCTGGTCTAACTACCACATCCAAATAGCAGGCCTGTTCCCCTGGTCTAACTAACACATCCCAATAGCAGGCTGTTCCCCTGGTCTAACTAACACATCCCAATAGCAGGCCTGTTCCCCTGGTCTAACTACACAATCCAAATAGCAGGCCTGTTTCCCTGGTCTAACTACCACATCCAAATAGCAGGCCTGTTACCCTGGCCTAACTAACACATCCCAATAGCAGGCCTGCTACCCCTGGCCAACTAACACATCCAAAAGCGCCGTTACCCTGGCCTAACTAACACATCCCAATAGCAGGCCTGTTACATCTCCTGGCCTCTAACTAACACATCCCATAGCAGGCCTGTTACCCTGGCCTAACTAACACATCCCATAGCAGCCTGTTACCCTGGCTAATAACACATCCAAATAGCAGGCCTGTTCCCTGGTCTAACTACCACATCCCTATAGCAGGTCTGATCCCCTGGCCTACAGTAACTAACACATCCCAATAGCAGGCCTGTTACCCTGGCCTAACTAAACACATCCCTATAGCAGGTCTGATCCCCTGGCCTCAGTAACTACCACATCCAAATAGCAGGCCTGTCTCCTGGTCTAACTAACACATCCAATAGCAGGCCTGTTTTTCCTGGCCTAACATTACACCCAATAGACAGGTGTTCCCCTGGCTCTAACTAGCCATCACAAACAGGCCTGTTCCCCTGGCCTAACTACACATCCCAATAGCAGGCCTGTTCCCCTGGTCTAAACTAACCAACATCCAAATAGCAGGCCTGTTCCCATGGTCTAACTACCACATCCAAATAGCAGGCCTGTTCCCATGGTCTAACTACCACATCCCAATAGCAGGCCTGTTCCCTGGTCTAAACTAACACATCCCAATAGCAGGCCTGTTCCCCTGGTCTAACTACACACTCATCAAATAGCACTGGCCTGTTTTCCACCTGGTCTACACTACCACATCCAATAGCAGGCCTGTTACCTGGCCTAACTAACACATCCCAATAGCAGGCCTGTTCCCCTGGCCTAACTAACACATCCCAAATAGCAGGCCTGTTACCCTGGCCTAAACTAACACATCCCAATAGCAGGCCTGTTACCCTGGCTAACTAACACATCCCAATAGCAGGCCTGTTACCTGGCTAACTACACATCCCAATAGCAGCCTGTTACCCTGGCCTAACTAACACATCCAAATAGCAGGCCTGTTCCCCTGGTCTAACTACACATCCCTATAGCAGGTCTGATCCCCTGGCCTACAGTAACTACCACATCACTCCCATAGCAGGCCTGTTTTTCCCTGGCCTAACTAATACATCCCAATAGCAGGCCTGTTCCCTGGCTAACTAGCACATCCAAAAGCAGGCCTGTTCCCCTGGCCTAACTAACACATCCAAATAGCAGGCCTGTTTCCCTGGCCTAACTAACACATCACAATAGCAGGCCTGTTACCCTGGCCTAACTAACACATCACAATAGCAGGCCTGTTCCCATCCGCGCTGGCCTAAATAACACAACACAATAGCAGGCCTGTTTACCCTGGCCTAACTAACACATCAAATAAGCAGGCCTCTTACCCGGCCTAATTAACACATCCAAATAGCAGGCCTGTTACCCTGGCCTAACTAACACATCACAATAGCAGGCCTGTTACCCTGGCCTAACTAACACATCCCAATAGCAGGCCTGTTCCTCTGTCCTAACTAACACATCACAATAGCAGGCCTGTTACCCTGGCCTAACTAACATATCCCAATAGCAGGCCTGTTACCCTGGCCTAACTAACACATCACAATGGACTGGATAATTACGCCATTTACAATCATCACCGCTTCTATTACCCAGCCTGATATCATGTAGGAGAGACGCAGGGAGGGGAAGAGGAGAGAGAGACAACAAGCAAAAGAGAGAGCGGCTGGTGAATAGAGAGAGGGAGAGAGAGCGAGAGAGGGAGAGAGAGAGAGCGAGAGAGAGTGAGTGAGAGACAAAGAGAGTGGGGTACATGGAGGGAGTGAGACAAAGAGACAGACAGAGAGAGAGGAGGGAGATTTGATAAAGAAGCAGACTACTGTATGGAGATAGAGAAGGAAGGTGAATGAAGAGAGAATGATAGAGAAGAGTATAAATAACCACAAAGAACAGCTGCTGCCCGTGACTAGAGGAATATATATATCAGAAGCAAACAGAAGCTTTCTCTCCTTAACTTACCCTGGCATTCAACGTTTCTCTCCTCAAATCCCGGGTTACACAGGCAGTTCCCGATGGGCACCAGCCACTCTCCGTCCGCCCCGCAGTACATTTTGGGAACGTCACGCTCCTCTGAATCATTTACGCAGGATCCTCGGACTTCTACCAGTGATGAGGTGTCAGCCCCGGTAGTGGTGTCAGGGAACTGGGCCAGGTTCCTCACAGCCATGGGACACTTCTTATAGAACACCCTGACAGACACCAGGGCAATGCAGGCTCCCACGTCCTGGAAGGCCAGGTAGAAACCCTTCCGGGTCAAGGCTCCCACGTCCCTGACCTCCGTGTTCAACTTCATGATGCGGTCTCCGATGTCCACCTGGGTGAAGCTCTCGTCGGCCGCCACCGTGTCGATCTTGCCAAACTGGTTCTCTGGGATGTAGCGCTCCTTGTCGTTGTTGGACTCATAGTAGTAGAGGTTGAAGGTCTCCTTGCAGGTTCCCATGACACCAGGGAGACTGTTACAGTCGCGCAGGGTGAACTTGATTTCAATGTAGACACGCTGGGCGCCAACCCGGGGGATCCAGTCAGTTCTAAGCCAGTTGTTCTGGTTGGGTTCCATCACGTTACACACCTGGTACGTCCTGATGGGAATGTTCTTCTCATCCATGATGCTCACCTCCTCCCACTGAGGAGACAAACAGAGGAAATGTTAGGAAAACATCTGACAAATATTATGAGAAATCTGTAAAATGGTAGGCCACATATAAACCTTAACTTGCAGACATACTGTACATTGAGAAAGACCATAGCAGAACAGTGACTTAATATCTGCGTCTCAGTAGGCCAAGTATTTAATGGCCAAACGTAATAATAAATGCATGACAAGGCCTAATAGAAATAGCAAGGCCTGTTATAATGAAACTACTACTGGTACAATCAGAAATAAGTACACATAGGCTGCTGTACTGTATTCAAGCCTGACTAGTACACTTTCTCTCCACATAAAAGGAAACCAACCAAATCCTTGGGGAACATGCACCATTAAAATTATTATTTTAATGTCATATAATGATGACCTCAATGTAAATCCCCATAACTCCATGATTCATTTAAAGGTCACCAAATGGAGAGAAATACAGTGTGAGGGTGAAGAGATATTGAAAGAATCTTCTGTATGAGCTAATGGATACGCCTTACGTCTGTAGGGGTGTAACAGTTTAACTTTAGTCCGTCCCCTCGCCCCGACCCGGGCGCAAACCACGGACCCTCTGCACACATCAACAACAGTCACCCACGAAGCATCGTTACCCATCACTCCACAAAGGCCGCAGCCCTTGCAGAGCAAGGGGAACCACTACTTCAAGGTCTCAGAGCAAGTGACGTCACCGCTAACTAGCTAGCCATTTCACATCCGTTACAGGGGCTTATAGGGATCTGAACAGAAACCCAATGGAAAAAGGGTGTCTGTGTTCCTTCTGTAGGCCTACAACTTATTTTGGAGAGGGAGAGGGTTTGGACAGCACACATGTGGACCGGGTGTTTTTAGAAGGAACTCATTGGTAAAGGACGTGAACCTGAGGTGCATGGATTACGTTATCGATGACTGGCTGGCTTATTATTATAGGAGCAATGTTTGTTTTACTTACGATAAAGTCCCAGCTACTAAAGAGTATGGTGTTTTGAAAGGCGTTGGGGGCATTATGGTGTGCGCTGTTAAAGGGCCAACGCAGCCGTTTTTATCTCAATATATAATCATTTCGGGGTAACAATTAAGTACCTTACTGTGATTGTTTTAAATAAAAATGGACAAAAAGAAACAAAAAATTGCTTGTTAGCAAAGAGACATTTCTCAAGCAAGAATTTTGCTAGGACTGTCTGGGAGTGGTCTGAGTGGGGAGGGGACACTGAAAACTAGCTGTTATTGGCAGAGAGGTTTGGAACTCTCTTTCTTGTTGGTCTATTAACTCATTTACGCTTGGTGATGTCACCAGGCAGGCCAAAACTCCATCCCACCAAAACAGGCTGAAATTTTCAGGTGGTCTTTTCAAATAACTCTTACACTAAAAGGGCATGATCATCATTTTCACAATTTAACAGTATTATTCGACATCTTAGTCTGGAAGTATGTATAAAAAAAAACACAGGTAAATCTCATTTTTGACTGCACTGGGCCTTTTACATTTTTCACAATAAGGTTTAAAAAAGTTGTCTGCATTTAAAGACAAGAGCAGACAAGCCAGCCTTCTGCTTGTATCTGCTTAGGACTATATTCTATTTAGAGAAACGAGTCCAAACAGAGCTATTACTAGGGGGAAGGATGTACGCTGTGCTGAATTTGATTCAAGGCGTTATCATAACTAATCTCGTTTAAAGCCCTATTCATTTGAGTAGGGGAGATAACGCTAAACATGGCTGAGGCTCCGATTTGAGAAAGTGTCCATCACCCAGCTGCTTTATTCAACAGCTTTCTTCTTTCTGCTTGGCCCTTTATTGTGGAAATCAACCGGCTAGGCAGATAAGGCCGCACCTTTTCCCGATAGCGGAGGAGAGGGAGAATGGGGGTAATTGGTCGTAATGAGAGCGTGAATGCAGGGCTGTCGGCGCTGCCAGCACCCTGTCAATCCATCCGCCACGGAGGAAACCGCTGAAGAAGGAACGGAGAGCACCCAAAAGCAGCACGAGCCACATTCATTGAACAGCAACTCAACCCAATGGTGAATAAAACAAGAGTTGGAGAGAAGGCTGACACAAAACGGCAACGTTTATTTTGTGGGTCTATAGCATACCATAAACTGTATCATTAAAATATAATTGATATGCCAGAAGATGCCTGAATAGAAAGAAGGACGTAATGGATAGCATATGTTGCTCAACTTTGGGCCACCTTGTTGGTTTAGTCTATAAATACAACAACACATATAAGATGGTTCCATGCAATTATTCAAACGCCAGTGCTGTTGCTGCTTCAGCTCAGGGAACAACGGACAGGGGAGTGTGTGCCAGACCGGCCCCAGCCGCGCGCACCGAAGGGCCTAACACGGTCATTCCCGAAACAGTCGCACTCTGTACCTTATCTGCGCAACTATATATATCCCAATTAGACCGCGGGATCATGCATTTAGTCCGATCACATTCCCTATTGCTTTATGGCCCAATCCAATCCTACTGTGAGGACTGAAACCCGCTGCCCTTTCCCTTCATTCATCCATTCCAGAGGACCCTTTCTGTGCTGCCAAGTTCCTCTTCCCCCGCGCCTCAATGGGGGAAAAGGATATAAAGTTTCTCCACAAAGACCGATTCAATCAGCCGTCTATTCAGGAAACCCGACGCCCGCTGCAGTATCGGACTCGAATCTAACCATTACGGCGAGTAGAGGGAGAGAAGGACAGAGGGGGCCGGTGAGCTATAGAGGACATCGTCTCTCCATTTTGACTCAACGGGGGACTCGCGTCTGAACAAGGGGCACTTACCCCTCCTTCTGTTGGGTTGGCGAACCAGCCCAACTCCCCCGCTACAGATCTGGAGTCCAGTAACGTCACTGAAAAACATAGAAAGAGAAGTGAGCAGTTATAGACTGTTCATAACACGGAATATGTGTAACCTTGTCTACAGTGATAATATACAGTCTGGAACAGCCACCGTGTTGTTGCCATAGTTGGATAGTTATGCCGTTTGCCGAGGAAAACAACTACGTGCAATCTGCTCAACGAAAAACATGTCAGAAGTAAGCTAATGATCAATATGTAATGACGTATCTATAGGCCCATTCCACACACCTACATCCATAAACGATGTAATATGTTTGCATTACTCAAATGCGTAATATGGATAGATTTTTCCAGGGGGATTTGTGATGACTAAAAACATAAAGGGGTCCCATTTTACGGGGATTTTATATTTTGTATAAAGAACCATGGGTATTGTCAATGTAACCCAGTGAATGCGACTCTCCAAAACATATTGGAGACTCCGTTTGTGTGTTTTATTAACTCGGGTCCTGAGGTTCTACGATGAGGAGCACGGACGTCTAAATGAACTTGCTTCAGTGAGAAATCAAAAAGAATCCGTAATGACATTTCAATAGTCCCTTATATTTCTTACGGAAATCCTCTCACTGCGCAGTGAAGAAAATCACAAATGTAAGCGCTTAAATATGCAGTGAGTTTAATAAAAAAAAGTGGATTTAATTTAAGATGTTTTCCTTTATCTGAAATGACTTGGGTAATTATTTTTTTATTGTTTTGAAGTTAATGCGTTTTGACATAGAAAATGCGCAAACGCCACTTGTTAATTGAATGGGGGTAATTTTACAGAACTGCGACTGCAATACAAGGTGAACTAATATTACATGGCTCATTTTGTAAGGGGGGCTTTTGCACAACGGCCTTGCACAAAATCAGACACATGCATACCCTCCAAAGCAATAATGATTTGTTTATAGCATCGTGTCTTTGTAGCATATATGGCTCAAGAAAAAACGAATGTTGCTGAAAAAATTGACTGTCGCCTAATTAACAGAGACTGAAGTAAGATTTAACAGCACTCCACTCAGATCCTGCTGAGCCCCATATAGACTTCATACGCTGCGGCTTTTTGCAAAGCGCTTTCAGCAATTTGGGTAGCAAGATAACCTAGTAGTCTATGACACAAAACGTTCGATGGGTTTGACGCATTTGGAAAGCCTAGTCCAATGTCAGAGATTAATAGTACATGATGATGAGCAAATTAATAGCGTTGGCCAATTCTTTGAGTGCTGCTGGTCCTTGCACGAGTCCAGCATAGCTACGGGACACGGGGCTGGTGGTCCGTCTCACACATGAAGTGGACGGAGTATAAACTAGCGGAGAAAAAGTCCAGAACGGGGCTCCGCTATTATTCCAAGTCTTACCTTCGTTTGGGGGGTAAATCCGTGCCGAAGAAACACACGTAGAAATTCCAAGCAGCACAGAGGTCGCCGTAAACAAAATCCCAGCCATGAGTGCCATTTGTCGTTTTTTCTGGTCGTTCGTTCCGCTCCTCACAGGTCCTGCTCTCTCTCTCTCTCCCTGTGGAATATGTGTTTGAAGCAGGGATAGAGCGAAACTCCGAAAACAGCCGGGAGGTGAGTCTGCGCGCTCTGACGCGGCAGTCAATCCAAATTAGAAACACAGTGGTCGGGAAAACAGGGGGAAATAATCATTAACTGTCCCCCTACCCCTCAGCCATGAATGGACACTGGTAGGGCCAAAATGGGAATGTGTAAAGGACCAGGAGTTACTGTAATATTTAGTGAATTTATGTCATGCGGACACCACTATTTTTATTGTTAAAGAGAAGCAATAAACTTCCAAGATAATGTATTTACGTTGTAATTAATAATGAAGATGAAATTCCCCAAAACGTTTAATACATTCTCCTTATTAGGTCTAGGCTATAACACCAGTGTCTCAAAAAGTGCTTTGCTCAAAGAATCCTAGAAAATCTGAATTATTTCTTAGGACTCGTCATTGTCATGTATAGGCAGATATTTGTCATTTTTCTCATAAAGTGAATTATGAATGTCGTCTCCAGTGATGCGCATCGCTGTCCAAGGTGAAACGCTTTAGACCAAGGTCGCCACCTAGCGGATACAATCACAGATAGTCAGTATCTATTGGATTATGGAACAAGTAAGAGCATGACCCGATAACATAACACGAAATTCCACTTTGGGAAATTGTGCAAAACAATTTTGTTATGAATGATGGGCACGAATCCCGTGTTATTGGATTATCGTCGTTACTCTAACAGCATTGTATCAAGGTTGTATAGGAATTAGGCCGGATACATCTGGGGTTCCATCCGAGTTGTGATATTAGAATGTATGTTAATAGTTATCACCTACAGGTCTGCAGAGTATGAAATGTATAGAAAGAAATCAATGAGTAGCCCACTATTTTCCTTTGTTTTTTTTCTCAAACAATGATGGTATTATTCGGTTTGGGAAAATCCCAAGTGTCCACCCTTTTGGTTCAGCCTGTCTGTCTACTAACACGTTTTCTTCACCCTCTCCCTCACGTCCTCCTACGCAGGCTGGATCTTTCTCCATGCTCCCGCGGGATGAGCCAAGTTTTGCTACCTCCAGGCAGGCTTCAGTGAGCCGCACAGGGCCATCGTAGTCGAGTAGTTGGGTAGTTCTCGCATCACCTCACACAGTCACTAATACATACACAAAAAGGCCCAGCAGGCTACCCGCAGTTCTTCCTCATCATGGCTCTTCCATTTAACGTGGCCCTACAGAGGTTTTGTATATTTTCAGCCAGTAGTTTTAAAAGTAGTTCTCAGGACCCAAAATGGCTGAGGTAATACCAAGTCGCTATTATTCGAGTCACAAGCAAATCTCAAGTCACAAGGTCTGAGTCTCAAGTTGAGTCCAAAGGAGAACGGGTCAAGACTCTAGTCAAGTCCAAGACGTGCATTCTAAGAGCAAGTGACGTCGAGTCTAGCCACAAGTTTAAGTCAAGTCTCAAGTCAAGAAAACAAATATCTATACATGCAAATACTTTTTCAACTACAAATCTTTGTATATTTATCGAGGCTACAGGAAAGTCCTTTTCATTATTTTGTCTACAACATGTTTTTATTAGCCTATGTAATTGTAAAACATGGACATTGTAGTATAAAGGCATGACATCAGCAGAAGATAAGGCAGGTTGACATGCTCAGAATGTAGACTTATTTACAGGTCTTGGTGATCCAATGGTGAAAGCGCCATATCATACAACATATACAAGAAGATTGACCAAATATACACAGGAAATAGCCCAAAAGAAATAGCCTCTGTATCAGGCTTAACCTGTCCTATCTGAACGGACACAGGTAGAGGGCAAGACTGTACAGCCTCCCCTTGAGAAACCAAATGGAATTTGTCTAACAGGAGCTCCAACAGGCAGACCTACATAATAAGCACATGGCCCCCACGACCATACAATTACCCATTTGGAAAGTACAACTATTACATAAAAATTACATAAATATTACATTTACTCCTGAGGTGCTGACTTTCTGCACCCTTGACAACTACTGTGATTATTATTATTTGACCATGCTGGTCATTTATGAACATTTGAACATCTTGGCCATGTTCTGTTATAATCTCTCATAGCCTGGTTCCTCTCTAGGTTTCTTCCTAGGTTTTGGCCTTTCTAGGGAGTTTTTCCTAGCCACCGTGCTTCTACACCTGCATTGCTTGCTGTTTGGGGTTTTAGGCTGGGTTTCTGTACAGCACTTTGAGATATCAGCTGATGTAAGAAGGGCTATATAAATAAACTTGATTTTATTTTGATTTTATTTGATACACCCAATAAACTGGTTCTACAATGTAAAAGGCAATTCCCACATCCATTGTTACATTGGTACATTTGTCTTTATCAGACGTAATGATTATTAATGATATTCCAACACCATGCATACATGGTACAATCATTTTCTCTCTTTCAACGTTCTGACTCCAAAGCGTGGAGCGCAGGCCGCGTGGAGCGCAGGCCGCGTGGAGCGCAGGCCGCGTAGCCTATTTCTATGCCACTAAGAAACGCGCGCTTCTATTACTCACAACAAAAAATGACAGAGACGTAGGACATAGACAAACGGAACTCCGACCTAAACCGGGAAATATGAACAAAGGAAACTATACAATGAATTAAATTATCATAACTTCCACCTCACGAGTCTTGCGAATGTTCAAGTGCACTATAAACATCGCGCACACTCAGAGCAGGGTAAGCAATGGTTGGCTATAAAATGAAACTGTATCGTAAGCCTATCAAACATGAAACAGAAATGTCTACGTGTTGCAATAAACAGCAAGGAAATGGAATGATGAAACGCTAGCAATTATTGTAGTATTAGATGGAATACAGATTTACCACGTAGGGCATATGCATGCAGAGCAAAATAAAGAGAAAAAAAGCCCTCTCCACTGGCGGGTTTGGAGAGCAACGCCTATGGTGCGTCTTCACTACAGTGATATTTGATTTTAACAACAAATTCTAAAAGCAAGCTTCATAAGTAAATTATCAATATCAAGCAATTGTTACATACCAAAGTACTAGACCTATCCTAGTAATTGTTGCCTCATTGCTGGTGAGTTTACAAGGTAAACAGTTAATATTGTTAATCACCAGAAATGTTTGGGGGTTGTGTATTTATTTATTATGGCAATCCTCTCTTCCTACAACTTGATGTTTGCGCTGCACCCGATCCTATAGCTGCACAGCAAATCAGCAATCTGTTCATTGTGCACCCAACTTGTGTTGATTGACAGTTCACTGGTCCAATCAGATTGCCGAGTGTGCGTTTCACTAGCCAATCTGTTGCGATGCTGCGGGTACTGTCTCTGGCTGCGTGTAGATTAATCCACATAGACTCTGCCACAAAAATGAGTGACAAAACATTACAGAACCTGGACAGATAATTTCAAGTCATCAGTCTCAAATCAAAGTTGAGTCCCGAGTCTTTAGGCTCCAAGTCCAAGTCAAGTCTCAAGTTATTTTATTTTCTATCAAGTCAAGTCTCAAGTCATCAAATGTGTGACTGGAGTCGGACTGGAGTCCAAGACATGTCCACAATTCTGCAAAATGGGTCACCGAAAATGTCATCCATTTCATATGATGTGTTACGTCCTTCAAAAAAAAGGTGTAATTCCAAAGACATGTTATGTATTTGTAAGTGCTCAAGATCCCGCTTGGATGTGTAAACTGTAGGCTACACTTCTGCCTATGCACATTTAGCTTGGGGATGAGGTTCGTAGGTAGTCTGGCTAACACCTAACTCTCAAAGTCCTCCTGACTTCAGAGTCTGGAATGGCCCTTTGATGTTGTCGGCACAGGGCTGTGCTTTTACTTGTTGGCTCTCTGTCTCTTTCTCACTCAAACACCCACATGCATAGCCACACATAGTCCCCGAGCACCCCCCCCCCCCTTCCATTACAACGGTTGGATTTTCAAATCCAAACAATGAGAGGTCTCAACCCAGAGGGGAAAAAACATTGAGACTACCAATCAAACCCGTTGCACAATTTCTGAGCGAATAGTGCATAATCAAACGGCCTCCTTTCCAGACCAGTGTGGTCACAGCTCTCATTGGGAGAGTCACATAGGTCACATCCGCCAGGCTAGTTAGTAGGCCCTATCGGGGCCTAAACCACACTCTCCATTTACAGTACGAGTCAAAAGGCTGGCCACACCTACTCATTACAGGGATTTTCTTAATTTGTATTATTATTTTCTACATTGTAGAATAATAGTGAAGACATCAAGACTATGAAATAAAACATATGGAATCATGTAGTAACAAAAAAAGTGTTAAACAAATCATAATATATTTAATATTTTAGTTCCTTCAAAGTAGCCACTCTTTGCCTTGATGACAGCTTTGCACACTCTGGTCTGGCACCATAGACTATGATTGAACTATAGGGCTATATAAGGTACATCATCACTTTCCTGTCCTCACCGAGGCTATTAGGCCTATATCATCATTCATTTAACTTTTGGGGAAATCTTTAAGAACACAGCACAGGCAGACCTATGCCTGATCATCAATCCCACTAGTTGTTCACTAAATTACTAATTTATGCAGTAGTCTGGTTTGTTTTGATACAATATTTTCAGTTTTTGGAACTATAGGCTAATACCACCCCCAGAGTTCCATAAAGTTTGGAATGGCAGTTTCGGAAACGCTCATGAGTTTTTTCATTGTGGGTGATCTCATTCTCTATAAAGCAGTCTTTGTCCCTGTGTTTAGATAGGTCCAGTACCTTTTGTTTGTTTTTTTTCATTACCAGGCAGTAAGGGCTGCTATTTAGGGCGACTCTTGGACTACTCAAGGAAATGGCATTAGATCAGGAGGAAGGAAGGTGACTGTGTTGGATAGGGATGGAGTGGAAGTGTGGAGGGTGGGTGAATATTGGACTTATGGTGTGGGGGGGGGGGGGGGGGGGGGGTTTCCGGGGAGGGCATACTGTGTCTTTGTGGGGATATGGTTGCTCCGGTGAAAACATCCCGGTCCACATGAACTCGGCGTAGCATCTGGCGTTCCTCGAGATTGGCCACTTACTAAGTTCCAACATTGATTGTCCGACACCCGTCATGACCTGAATGGCAGCTTTCCATTTTCCCCTAACGACAAGCCACACAACCATAAAACCTGGAGTCTTTTCACAAGCTCGACCAATGGTGGCGAAGTTCGTGGTTGCTGCCAACGAGGGGGCCTATTGACGAACGGGCGGGGCCACTGCTGAGACAAGGTGGGGAAGGGAGGGGTGAGAGAGTGGGGGCTTCTTGTCTTCGTTCATTTGTGTCACAGGTTTTTTGATTGATTACACTCTGATCATTTCCTTTATCCTCTCATCAAACGATAAGGCGCTTTTTCTAAAGTGGCAGCCCACCCTTCCTCCTCCTTCCTCCCTCTTCATCCCACTCGGCTTTCACCAGATGGCACCTACTGCCCACACATCTGCATTGTGTGCCAATCAGACACACACACACACAAACAAATCTCAACTCACACACTCACAGGCGCTGCTGTGTGTGTTCCCTTTGTTTGTGTGTTGCAGTTTCCTTTAATTGTCAACTGAGCAACCCGCCCCTCCAAAATCCTCCTCTCCCTGGGCTAAAACAGATTTGGTCATAGTCTTAGCTGATTCCAGGCTGAGCCTACCTTACTGAAGCAGGGCTGAAGCCCTGAGCCCTGTGGAGAGCTGACCCCCAGGGGTACCGCCTTCGGACCCCAGCCTCATGTGGTGTTCCCTGGGAAAGCTGTCAGTGAGATAGCCCCTGGAGGTCAGGTGTGTGGGATTTGGAGAAGAGGAGGGAAGAGGATGAGAAGATGAAAGAAGCAGAAGGAGAGAGAGTATAAACCACCAACCCAGCAGTGTGTCAGTAACCGAGACAGGATAAGATGCTCTCATCTCTGTAGCTCACGCAACATGCCTCACTCACTGCAGGGATGGATTTAATCACATCTTCACACAAGACATCAAATACCGGTTCTGTGGATTTCAGTCTGACAACGTCTGTTTAAACTGAAGCATGGAGACAGTTTGACTCTGARACACCAATTCCACATTTACTATCCTTACCTGTTGCCTGTTGTTGTCCAGCAAACCACAAACTTGTGATCTCTTTAATGTATTTCTTCTGCAAATAAAAGCTTACGATACCTAAAACATTGTATCCATACAATGGCTAACACTTAAAATTCTAAGCTGCTATTCAATGTATCTCCAATTACTACCCACCCTCTCCCCCCAACCGGTGCAGTGTGATCTGGCCTTTCCCCACCCCTGGCACCCCCCTCTCCTCCCCTGCCTAGTGGTCAGCGGTCGTTACGAGCCACCACAGGCCTTTGGTCACACCCTAACAGGACTGCGTGTATGTTCGCCAGACACGTCCGTGAGGCGTTGAGGGGCCATTTTGTCATATTAAATAGACTTCAAGTACTTACAGGCACCAGCAGCCTTACAATATACAGTATATATATATATTTTTGTCTTTGTCATTGTTTTTTGTATATATCACAGTAAGAACCCTTCATATGGAGAAGTGAAGTCTCCATCACTCGCTGTAGTGTAGGCTACACATCCAATGTGTCTCCATTTCAAATCCACCCGCATCCTTGTCTATATGGAAGATCTAACTAATCTGTCCCATTTTGTTGCAGAAGTAAAACTTTGTGGTGTTAAGAGCGGGTTAATGACCCGGTAAATCTTGTGTCAGCGTGAGATGAAGTTCCTGTCAGGGACGTGTTTAAATGTCAGTACAGCACATTCACTCAGTGCTTAAAGTATCAACACACAACTACAAATCAGCCTTAACTTTGGGCAGGTTTTCAAGCTTTATGTAAAAGATGACATGAAAAAGAGACATTTGGCAGTGGCAGCAGGGAATAACCACTCTGGGGGAAATGATTTAAGGCGTCTGTAAGTCTTTTTATGGCCTGGTGTCAGATGCTGCACAGCTCTCTTCCTATCCCAGAGATCCAGCTCTCTCCCAGGGAATCGAAAGAGAGGACAGAGGATCCGGGATTAGCGGGTCATTAGTCTTTCCCAGATCATTTTCCTCTGGGAGCCTTGGAAATTGAGTTTTAACGGTGCTCACTCACAAGGAGAGCAGACATGGACAGAAAGTGTGAACACCTCTTGCCATGACACGTTTGACACGGCTGAGTGTGGTTGACAGGACAGACAGAGTGATTTGGTAACAGAGTTAATGTCAACTCTGCTACCAATGGAACTGGATGAAGACTTTTCACTTGCTTGATAGTTGTAATCTGTCCCCTCTACTTGGATATAAGTAGAGAGGACGTGGTGAAGGTCATGTTGTGGAAACCTGGCTAATCAGATCAGAGATTACTTCTAGGAATGGTGGTGGTGGAAGCAAGCCTGCTGCCTGAAAGTATCTGAACCGTGACCATCTTCTCGTCCTGAGGGTGTGTGTGGAACCAGAAGGAGGTTAGTCGGGTGGGAAGGTAAGATGGTGCTGCACATGGTAATGACCAGAGGTGATTTAAATTGAGTCGGTGTTGCCATGGCGTCCCACAGCACCATGCCAGCAGTCAGGGCTTATTGAGTTACACAGAGGATGACAGAGCTGTCTACAGCACCTTGGGAGGGCACACACACACACCATCTCTCTCTCTCTCTCAAACCAGCATGAAAAACACCTGCACAGACATTATCACAATAAACATATTCACACACATGGGCAAGCCAGTAAATAAACATATTCAAATCGACACCCACCCAAAAACACACAGAATCTCATCAACTAGAATGCATACACACACCCACATTTACACCCTTGCACTATGGAAAAGAATGTGCAAACAGCAAACATGATTCCAGCTCCAAAACCAAACTCAAGAGCTCTGGTGGACAGATGCTGTTCCCACTGGACCTAAACACAACAGCCTTCCAGACATGAGCTGCAAATGGAACGGAGGTTGGTTCAGGTCTAAGGAGACACTTTCTCAAAAATAAAACTCACTCATACACACACTTGCAAACGTACTCTGTCTCACAAACAAACAAACACACATACACATACACATACATACATACAAACACACACACACAGGGAGACAAGGCCCAGGTAGCTCTTCAGTGCCAAAATAGCAATTACCCAGCAGGCCGTGCAGTGAGATAGGAGCCACTCTGTTGACTGACTACCCTCAGGAACACCAGCCCGTTATTACTTATGTAAATATCGCATGACAGTGTCTCTATCCAATTTAGAGAAGAATGACTGTGTGTGTGTGTGTGTGTGTGTGTGTGTGTGTGTGTGTGTGTGTGTGTGTGTGTGTGTGTGTGTGTGTGTGTGTGTGTGTGTGTGTAGAGGAGGAAGGGGCTCGTGGAAGTCATTTCACTCCACTGAAATTGGAAGTTGGAGACAGATAGTCTGGTTAGATGGCAATTCTCCTTGATTGAGAAAGAAACATGCTCAAGAAAGAAAATCACAATATCAGGACAGAAAAACCCAATTGCTTTCATGGAACTCATGAATAGGAGGTATTCCTTCTGCAAATAAAAACTTACGATACCAACAACATTTTATCCATACAATGGCTAACAACATTCTACCCTGCTATTCACTGTATCTCCCATTACTACCCACCCYCTCCCCCCACTCTTAATTACCCACCGTGGCTGGTGCCCCATGCCCAGCCGATGCAGTGTGATCTGGCCTTTCTCTGCCCCTGGCACCCCCCTCTCCACCCCCTGCCTGGTGGTCAGCAGTCGATATGAGCCACCACAGGCCTTTGGNGTGCGTGCGTGCGTGCGTGCGTGCGTGCGTGCGTGCGTGTGTGCGTGTGTGTGTGTGTGTGCTTGGAGGAGGAAGGGGCTAGTGGAAGTAATTTCACTCCACTGAAATGGGAAGGTAGAGAGAGATAGTCTGGTTAGATGGCAGTGCTCCTTGACAGAGAAAAAAACATGCTCAAGAAAAAAAGTCGCAATATTCAGGACAGAAAAAAACAGTTATTTTATGGAACTCATGAAGAGGAAGCTTGCGCTTTTAGAAACTCAGAACGAGGTATGTTTTTAGTTTAGAATGAAAAACAAGTAATCAGCATGTAGTTGGTAGCTTGCAACAAATAAAGTTTCCTCTATTATTACGCATATTATTAGTTAATTGTGGAAATAAATTAAGTTATGCAAGATTTTTAAAATATACACTACCGTTCAAAAGTTACACTACTGTTCAAAAGTTTGGGGTTGCTTAGAAATTTCCTGGTTTTTGAAAGAAAAGCACATTTTTTGTCCATTAAAATAACATCAAATTGATCAGAAATACAGTGTAGACATTGTTAATGTTGTAAATTACTATTGTAGCTGGAAATGGCTGATTTTTTATTGAATATCTACATAGGCGTACAGAGGCCCATTATCAGCAACCATCACTCCTTACAAAGTCACGCATAAATCACTAAACTATATTTTGAAAGAAGCATATGTAAGCATATGTTTTTAATTTCAGACTTCTTCATCTCCACTAACCAAAGTTAATTGTAAGGATTTTTTTTCTATTAAAATTGTAAAATGAACAGCTGTACAGAAAGACTCATGTGTTGTCCAAATTACAGAGGAGGTACTTCTTGATGCAATTAAAGCCTCTAAGTCTGGGAAAACTCCAGGGCTGGATGGCATACCTGTTGAGGTATACCAAACCTTTTGTGATGTACTCAGAGGACCATTATTAGCATGTTTTAACCACTCCTATGTAAATTGTAGATTATCAGACACTCAACAAGAAGGTCTGATTTAATTATTACTGAAACAGGACCAAAGTGGTAAATATAAAGATCCAGTCCATACTTTTTTAAGGCCCCTTACTCTTCAGTGTTGTGAATTCTAGCAAAATGCATAGCTGTCACGTCCTGACCATAGAGAGCCTTTATTTTCTATGGTGGAGTAGATCAGGGCGTGACTGGGGGCTATTCTAGTTTATTATTTCTATGTGGGGTTCTAGGTTTATTTTCTATGTTGGTGATTTGTATGATTCCCAATTAGAGGCAGCTGGTAATCGTTGTCTCTAATTGGGGATCATATTTAAGTAGGGTTTGTTCCCACCTGTGTTTTGTGGGATATTGCATTTTTGTATTTTGAGTTAGTATATGTAGCACCTCTGTAGTCACAGTTTGTTTCTTGTTTTGGCTAAGTTTCACTATTAATAAGTTATGTGGAACTCAACATTAGCTGCGCCTTGGTCCGTCTCTACAAACAGCCGTGACAATGGCGCATAGAATTAAAAAGGTATTGTTGGATATTATTAATTCTAATCAGACAGGTTTTTAACATGGATGATACATTGGAGATAATATAAGACAAGTACTAGAAACAATAGAACACTATGAAAAATCTGGAAAACCAGGCCTGGTATTCATAGCTGACTTGGAAAAGGCTTTTGATAAGACTGGAAGGCTTTCCAGTACGACTGGAATTTATTTATAAAATGCCTGGAATATTTCAATTTTAGAGAATCTCCTATAAAATGGGTTAAAGTTATGTATATTAACCCTAGGTGTAAAATCGTTTAAAAATATATATACTTCTCAGAACCTATTAAACTTTCAAACAAGGTTGTCAACTATCATCATGTCTTTATTATGGCCATCGAAATGTCAGCTATTAAAATCAAGATCCAACAATAATATCAAGGGTTTGGAAATCCAGGGCTTAAAAACAAAGGTGTCACTGTACGCTGATTCATGTCTTTTAATCTGCAATAGGGAATCCTCCAGACTCAGAGGATCTAGATCATTTTTCTAACCTTTCTGGATTTCAACCAAATTATGATGTGTTCTATAATATGCATTGGATCATTAAACAATATCACTTTTCCATTAGCGTGTAGTTCACCAATAAACTAGTCTGACGGTGAAGTGGACATGCTCGGTTTACATATCCTGAAGGAAAGAAATGATCTCACTACAATACATGTTCATAGAAAGTGAGCAAAAATAGATAAGATCTTGCTACCATGGAAAGGGAAATACCTGTAGTCATAGCTATTTGCTTATGGCCTTTCCTCCACCTAGCTACTTTTTTTTTTATGTGAGAAAAAAATATTAAATTTTATTTGGAACGGTAAACCAGACAAAATTAAACGGGCCTATTTATATAATGAATATGAATTTGGAGGGCAGAAATAATTCAATATTAAAACATTAGACTCTCACTAAAGGCTTCACTCTCACCCCATGTTCAAGAATGGCCTTTTTCCCTTTATTTAGATTTCAACCTCTGACTTTCGGTTATTTGAAAATGCAATCATCTCCAAAATATTGCTATTTAAAAAAAAATTTTTTAAAGCAATTTCAGTTTAATCCACCAGAAAAGACAGAACAAATATTGCAACAAATATTATGGTTAAACTCAAATATACTAATTGATAAAAAAAAAAAGATATATACTGTATATTGTGGGGAAAAATGTTTAAGAACTGTATAATCTTTGTAAATGATATGATAAATAGGACTGGTGAACTTATGTCACACATGCAGCTAACTAAAAGATATGGAAATGTCTGCTCTACTCAAAACTACAACCAACTAATAGCAGCGTTACTGCAAAAATGGAAGAGGCAAGTGGAAGGGGAAGAAAGTAAGGACCTTGTCTGTCGGCCCTGAATTAAAGACCAATCTTGGCAAAATAAAATTGTGCTAGATAACAAAGTATACCAGTTTCATTTAAGGACCAAAAAATAGACAGCTGTGCCATATAGATTGCAAGATAGTTGGGAAGAGATCTTCGATGTACCGATTCCATGGCACATGGTTTATGAACTCATACACAAAACGACGCTGAATTCAAAACTTAACAGTTTTTCCATTTAAATTATTTTACACAATTCTTGCAACCAATATAATGTTATACAGTGCATTCGGAAAGTATTCATACCCCTTGACTTTTTCCACATTTTGCTGCCTTATTCTAAAATGTATTAAATTGTTTTTTCCCCCTCATCAATCTGCACACAATAGCCCATAATGACAAAGCAAAAACAGGTTTTTAGAAATGTTTGCAAATTTTATATATATAAAAAACTGAAATATGACATTTACATAAATATTCCGACCCTTTACTCAGTATTTTGTTGAAGCACCTTTGGCAGCGATTACAGCCTCGAGTCTTCTTGGGTATAACACTACACTACAAGCTTGGCACACCTGTATTTGGGGAGTTTCTCCCATTCTTCTCTACAGATCCTCTCAAGCTCTGTCAGGTTGGATGGGGAGCGTCGCTGCACAGCTATTTTCAGGTCTCTCCAGAGATGTTCGATTGGGTTTAAGCCTGGGCTCTGGCTGGGACACTCAAGGACATTCAGAGACTTGCCCCGAAGCCACTCCTGCGTAGTCTTGGCTGTGTGCTTAGGGTCTTTGTCCTGTTGGAAGGTGAATCTTCGCCCCAGTCTGAGGTCCTGAGCGCTCTGGAGCAGGTTTTCATCAATGACCTCTCTGTACTTCGCTCTGTCATTTTTTCCCTCGATCCTGACTAGTCTCCCAGTCCCTGCGACTGAAAAACATCCACACAGCATGATGCTGCCACCACCATGCTTCACCGTAGGGATGGTGCCAGGTTTCCTCCAGACGTTCTGCTTGGCAGTAAGGCCAAAGAATTCAATCTTGGTTTCATCAGACCAGAGAATCTTGTTTCTCATGGCCTGAGTTCTTTAGGTGCATTTTGGCAAACTCCAAGCAGGCTGTCATGTGCCTTTTACTGAGGAGTGGCTTCCGTCTGGCCACTCTACCATAATGGCCTGATTGGTGGAGTGCTGCAGAGATGACTGTCCTTCTGGAAGGTTCTCCCATCTCTACAGAGGAACTCTGGAGCTCTGTCAGAGAGACCATCGGGTTTTTGGTCACCTCCCTGACCAAGGCCCTTCTCCCCTGATTGCTCAGTTTGGCCGGGCGGCCAGCTTTAGGAAGAGTCTTGGTGGTTCCAAACTTCTTCCATTTAAGGATGATAAAGGCCACTGTGTTGTTGGGGACCTTCAATGCTGCAGACATGTCTCTACGAATAATTATTTCGACCCCATTGCTTGGTTTTGCTCTGATATGCACTGTAAGCTGTGGGTCGTTATATAGACAGGTGTGTGCCTTTCCAAATCATGTCCAGTCAATTGAATAAACATGGATATATACATCTCAAGGATGATCAATAGAAACAGGATTCAACTGAGTTCAATTTCGAGTCTCATAGCAAAGGGTCTGAATACTTGTGTAAATATATAAAATATATACATTTGCAAAAATGTCTAAGTGCTCAGCATATGTGGGAACTCCTTCAAGACTGCTGGAAAAGCATTCCTCATGAAGCTGGTTGAGAGAATGCCAAGAGTGTGCTAAGCTGTCAAAAAGGCAAAGGGTGGCTACTTTGAAGAATCTCAAATATAACATTTATTTGGATTTGTTTAACACTTTTTTGGTTACTACATGATTCCATATATGTTATTTCATAGTGTTGATGCCTTCACTATTATTTTACAATGTAGAAAATAGTAAAAATTAAGAAAAACCCTTGAATGAGTATGTGTGTGTCAACTTTTGACCCGTACTGTATATATATATGTGTGTAAAAAAAATAAAAAATAAAAAATAAAAAAAATAAGATTGCCTCTTTGTAGCATGTATTAGCCGTATTTTATAAATCGTATTATTCTTCCTTTCTCATTGATCGAACCAAAAAAGATATGCACTCTAAGAGCAATATTACAGCACCTTCTCCAATTACTGCTGAAGGCTCCCTTCTAGACCTTTCAGATACAGTGAGACAGATATAGAGAAGGAGAGAGGGGGGACAGAAGCTAGAAACTGTTTCTCAGAAAAGGATTGACAGGTTCTGCGGCAGAGCCCAGAGGTGTGAGTGATAAGGCTGGCGACCTCATCCATGGGAATGAGAGGCGTGTGACCAATCCTGTGAGTGCCTTCCTTGAATGAGCCTCTCCGTTATGTTTATTACAGTGACATTTGACCTGTAATTGTGGCTATTAGTTCCACACACAGCCATTCATGTGCGCTGTCTGTGGTTTCCTGGGCCCAGTTTTTTTCAAAAGTTACCTATCCGGATTTCGGCTATCAGACAAGATAAAATGCATAGAAATAGAATGACCAGAACAAGAGTCCCCATTCAAGTCAATGATTTGTCCGTTCTATTCATTCTATACATTTAATCCTATCCGATAGGCAAAATCCAAATAGATACATTTTGAAAAACAGAGCCCTGGGGATAGATTAGATTGGCTACTGTCTATGTATGGCTCTAGTATTGAGTGATAGACCTAGACTATGTTGGTTGTTTGTAGGATATCAACCCAGTCAATTAATAAAAACTATATACTACTCTGACTCCATTAGCCAAAAGCAGGTGCTCTATTTCCCATTCTTCATTAAATGTATGGATACACGTACCTATGAGTGGTGTCCCATGTGTCCCCCTCTCGCAGCCTAACCTTTTCTCTCCTTTCCTTCCATTTCCCCCTTAAAGGTTGCAGGTAAATGGGGGGTAATCTGTGCCCCTATCACCCAACTCTCTCTGTGGTGAAACCCTAGCCCCCCTGCTGCAGCGTTTAGCCCCCCATCCCTACTCCCAGGGCACTGCTAGGGCCCGTCCTACCCCTCTTTACCTCTCCTTTCTCCCCTGTCTCTCTCTACCTCCCTCTCTCTCCCTCACTACCTCTCCTCTCTCCCGTCTCTCTCTACCTCCCTCTCTCTCCCTCTCTCACACTCTAGCTCTGCCTATCTAATCACAGTCCATTAGCCGCCCCATTAAAATTCTTTTGTCCAATTTGGAAGGAATGCTACCTTCGTGGAAAAACAGAGCACAGGCACAAAAGAGCCTTTTCACAGTGCAGTCGACTTTTATTACTTAAAGTCTCTGAGGAGTGCCGCCCACCACTACCACCTCCCTGCCCCTCTCGCTCAGTCCAACTTTTTGTGTGTGCGCGTCTGTGTACGTGCATGCCAGGGTGACTTTCTAATTCTCTTATGAGTTCATCCAGTATCGATGTGTATTGATATTAATCTGCCCGTCTCCTTTTCTGGAAACAAAAAACTGGAACTGAAGACAGTACAGTGAAAAGCTAGACGTCAGTCATCAACCTATATTCCTGGTGTTGCATCCCACCACTGTATCACTGTAACTGTAATACTGTCTCTCTATTAATACTGTCTCTCTACAGAAATGTGTTTTTGGATTTCATTGAAGTAATGTGTGTGTGTGTGTGTTAGGGGGTTTCTCAGCCCTGGCCCACTGTGGTATGTATGGTGTGGTACACAGGGCCTCTTTGTCCCTGATGGAGTGTACTGAGAGGTGGGATGGCCCAGGGATCGGAGATGGCTACACTCCACTAGGGAAACGTGGGAAGCTCTTCAGTAGGATGAGTGGTCAGAGAGACAAACAAACACACACGATCATGGGACAAAAACACACACACTCACATAGTGCACACAGACACACACACATACACCTAGATACAAACACACACACCCTTATATTATGGGATTCTTGGACACGTCCTTGAGGCGACAGGCAGGAATGACAGTGTTAATCTTGTCTGATAACATATGACTGCTAACCTGACAGTGTGTTGTGTGTGTTTTAGGGGGAGGGACTCCAAGGGGAAATGTAAGATTGTGTGTAGCCTTGAATTGGTGTGTGTGTGTGCCAGTATGTGTGTGTAACATACTGTAAGTAGATGTAATCCCATGCAGGAAACAGGCTGAAAATGTTAAAGGTTCACTGCTTTCCTGAGACACGGTCGTCGACTGTTTCACTCAAGACTCTGTAATATGGGCCATGGCTTGGGTTTCAATGGAGGAACACTAAACCGTCACCACTGGTAAAAAAATCTAAATACCAACCGTCCACTCAAGGTCAGCAGAGATTTTTTGGGGAATCAGTTTTAAAACAGCTTATGAATGCAATAAATGCGTCACTATTCAAATATTTCATTAAAAACAGGAAACTTCATGACATGTTATTTCTGCTTTGTCTTGCTCTTCTGCTGAATCATTATACAAATACAATACAGTGGACTTCAACACATGACAAGAGCTTCCTATATCCAAGTACTGCCTCATCACGACAGTCACTCATTTGTCCTGACTTCCTTTCCTTATATTCACTATAGCACTTATTATACAGTACTCCACAGATGGCTTATCTAAGGACATTTCAGGTCCACACAAAATCCCCATCCGCACACGCACGCACGCACGCACACACACTTCCATCATTTTTTCCTCATGCGTAGGTACCTGTCAACGATACCTTGGTCCTTTCTCACCCGATCTCTTCATCCCCCTTCATATAACACCCATAGAAATACAGACAAATATAGAGCTAACACTGCTAACTCATTTGATTGTGACTGAGTTTATTTTCCCGTTTGTACTTTAACTATTTGCACATTGTTACAACACTGTATATAGCCATAATATGACATTTGAAAAGTCTCTATTCCTTTAACTTTTGTGAGTAATGTTTACTGTTAAATTTTGACTGTATATTTCACTTTTGTTTATTATCTATATCATTTGCTTTGGCAATGTAAACATATGTTTTCCATGCCAATAAAGCCCATTGAATTGTGTGTTATGTCTGTTTCAGCATGCCGTCACATATCGCCCCCTTTAAAATAAATATAGGGATAGCCCCCTTTTTTTCAATTTCGCCTAAAATGACATACCCAAATCTAACTGCTTGTAGCTCAGGACCTGAAGCAAGGATATGCATATTATTGGTACCATTTGAAAGGAAACACTTTGAAGTTTGTGGAAATGTGAATTGAATGTAGGAGAATATAACACAATAGATCTAGTAGAAGAAAATACAAAGAAAAAAACAAAAAAAAATTCTACCACCATCTTTGAAATGCAACAAAGGTCCCAAATCTAGCCATCACTCTGGTTTTAATTCCGATGGTGTCCACAAGATGGTAGCAGTATATGTGCAAAGTTTCAGACGGATATCTTGAAGCATGAGCGAACTACATGACATTTAGTGTCACCCAGGTACATTTGGGCAAATCGTGAAGGAGACATTTACATTCACATTACATTTTTCTGCAAGAATATCGTCAAATCTGTATACTTGGACTTTGATTTAGCTTTTTCAGTATTAGTAGCCTTGTTATAAGTTCAACAATTGCAAAACACCCAGTTTTCATAACTTCGTAACTCTCCAAATTCTTATAATTTTTGTCCAAGGAAAAGGCTTGCTGTCACAAGGTTAGCATTTACTTGGTGTCCTCATACTCCCATAAAGCCCAGCTCATTGGCTATCTAGCTAGCTTTGTTTGACCCCGTTGGATTTTTCACAGATTCCATTCTTTGCAAATTGAACGAGTGGAAATACAAAATCGATTGCACATGCTATATGGACCTTTTTAGGATATGAAAAATAATTTTATCTATCAAAACGACATGTTATTTCTGGGACCCTTTGGATGATAAATCAGAGCAAGATTTCAGAATGTAAGTACTTATTTCACCTTCAGAGGTGAATTTATCAAACCTATCACGTTGAAAAAGTGTTTTATTGTTAGGAACTCTCAAACAATAGCATGGCATTTTTCCGCAGTAATAGCTACTGTAAATTGGACAGTGTAGTTATATTAACAAGAATTTAGGCTTTCAGCTGATATAAGACACTTATATGTTCCAGCATTTGTTGTTTCTCTTAAATCTGCGATCGTGACACACGGCGCTGCATGATTTACAACTGTTCCGTTGACGGGACGCCGATCCCTAAGAAGATTTATTACATTCTTATTCACAATGATGGCCTACACTGGGCCAATTGTGCACCACCCTATGGGACTCCCAAACATGGCCGGTTGTGATACAGCCTGGATTCGAACCAGGGTGTCTGTAGTGACGCCTCTAGCACTGAGATGCAGTGCCTTAGACCACTGTGCAACTCGCTAGGCTGTTAAAATCGTTTAAATAAAGGTTACATTTTTTTAAATAAAATAAAATGTTGTCCCAGCAGTGTTAGGCCTTTGTCTTCCTGTATCAGCTAAAGATGGATTCTCTTTAGCGTCTCCCACAGTTGCGAGTCCAACCATTAGCCCAGTCTGATTAGAGAGTGTTTATTGGAGAAGGATCAAGTTGTCCCCAGTCACTAATCTACGGTCAGTTGTACGTTGACCACATCTAATGGTAAATGTTGAGATTCAGGGAGGTAAAACTGATCCTAGATCTGTAGCTACAGGCAACTTCAACCTGGAAAATGTTTATTGGGTAATGGGAGGAGAGGGGATGAGCACAAAGGGTGGAGAGGGAGGACGATAAAGCCCAGTCTTTTGAAGATCAGTGGTGGGGGCTGATTGCTTTGTAACGAGCTGAGTGTTGGAGCCAGCACGAGAGAGAGGAGAAGAGAGTAGCCTGGGTCTTGTCCTCTGTGTGGCAGAGAGAGATGCCAGCTAATTGTCAAAATCCAGAAAAGAGCTGTTCAATTCTACAACCACCTAAAAGGAAGCGATTCCCAAATCTTCCAAAACAAGGCATCACCTACAGAGAGATGGACCTGTAGAAGAGTCCCCTAAGCAAGCTGGTCCTGGGGCTCTGTTCACAAACACAAACACAAACAGACCCAACAGAGCCCCAGGACAGCAACACAATTAGACTCAACCAAATCATGAAAAACAAAAAGATAATTACTTCACACATTTGAAAGAATTAACAAAAAAAACTGAGCAAACTAGATTGCTATTTGGCCCTAAACAGAGAGTACACTGTTCCCCGGGCGCCGAAGACGTGAATGTCGATTATGGCAGCCCTCTGCACCTCTAATTCAGAGGGGTTGGGTTAAATGCGAAAGACACATTTCAGTTGAATGCATTCAGTTGTACAACTGACTAGGTATCCACCGTTCCCTTTCCCTTACACAGTGGCAGAATACCTGAACACTGTGACTGACCCAAAATTAAGGAAAGCTTTGACTATGTACCGACTCAGTTAGTATAGCCTTGCTATTGTGAAAGGCGGCCATAGGCAGACCTGGCTCTCAAGAGAGCAAGCAATGTGCACACTGCCCACAAAATAAGGTGGAAACTGACCTGCACTTCCTAACCTCCTGCCAAATGTATGACCATATTAGAAACACATACTGTATTTCCCTCAGATTACACAGACCACCCAAAGTATCAAACTTTGATAAACTCCCATATTTATTTGTGACCTGTTGCCACAAGAAAAGGGAAACCAGTGAAGAACAAACACCACTGTAAATACAACCCATATTTATGTTGATTTATTTTCCCTTTGTACTTTAACCATTTTAACCAATTTATAGACATAATATTACATTTGAAATGTCTTTATTATGTTGTAACTTGTTTGAGCGTAATGTTTACTGTAAATGTTTAATTGTTTACTTCACTTTTGTTTATTATCTATTTCACTTGCTTTGGGAATGTAAACTAATGTCTCCCATGCCAAAGAATTGAGAGAGAGAGCGAGAGAGAGAAAGACAGAGAGTGAGAGAGAGCCACTTCAGGTGTAATTTCCTGCAGTGTAGGGCCAGTCATGTATAAACCCACCTGCGGCAATACATATCAAGCTGAAGAAAAACCTGTAGCTAGAACACAGGGAAAAGAGATGTCTAGGGGCCTCATTTATCAATCATGCGTAGGCACAAATCTGTGCTTAAACCATGCGTGCGATCATTTCCACGCAAAGTGTGAGATTTATCAATATAAACATTTGCTTGAGAGTGTGCATACATTTTCGCACTGCCATGACCATGTGTAAGCACAATGCCAAGTGGCTGAATAAGGGAACTGACTTGTCAAGCATAGAATGGGGAAAATATATGTAAAAAATGTGTGAAATTGTGAATAATGATAAAATATAATTTTCATGTAATTTTTTTCCTTTGTGAATTCATGCAACATCTTGACAGGCTATATATAATTTGACCACATCAGTACATTTGTTACGATAATAATCCATATAAAGTACAGTCATTTGTTTTATTAGAAACACGTGTGAAAATGAAACCATTGTTGAAATACTATAAGAGGCAGAGATAATAGGAAATCGAAAAAGAGATGGCTGATCTTGCTCTGATAAAAGATTTTGCACACGCTGCATTTCGCAGAGTGCATTTTTAAAGACAGGTGGGACTTTTTTTTGGAAGAAAGTACAGATTGATTCATCAGATATCCTTTCCCAAAACCAGTCTTATAGGATCTTTGTGAGGGTTTAAGACCTACTTTAGAAAGTCAAACACATGGCATTTCGGTGCACATCAAAGTACTGTCCATCTACGGGTTTTTGGCAAGGGCCACTTTTCAGCGGGAGTTTGCCGATCAGCATATCACATCTCTCGATGAGCCAATGTTTTGGATGCAATCATCATCAGCAAAACGAACTGTAACATACCATTTCCATACACCATCGCAGAACAGGTTGAGGTCAAGACCGGTTTCTTTGCAATCAACGGGTTCCCAAATACGAACGGAGCAATAGACAAATCCCAAAATGAGTTCAACTATGTGACCTGAAAAGGCTTCCACTCTTAATGTGCAGGTGAAAAAACCGCTGCTGAGTGTGGTGGCATTGTGGCCAGGTGAAACGCACTCGTTCATTCTGCAGAACAGCAACGTTGGCCCATAGACCTACAGGAGGGAGCTGTTGAGGATGGATGGCTTCTTGGTGATTGTTACCTACTAATTTGAAGTATATTTGCCATTGCAAAAGCAACTTGAATTGTCCTAATGGTCCTCTCTTTTTAGCTATGTTATTATTTTTACTGGTCAAAGCACAACTGAGCAAGCCAAATAAAACATTTTGGTTGTACTCAATCTGACACTAACGTCTCTATTTCAGTCCCCTCAAAAAACGTTCTCAGCTTTTTTAGGTTTCGCCATTGTATTTCATGGTACAGAGTTGTATATTTCCCACAGGCTTTAAAGGGGTGATTTTGACCATACATGATTAATTAGGGGAGTTTCAAAATGCAAATAGCCAAGGTCATGTACGAGCACTGAGGCTGAGAACAATTGGTATATATCAATGATTATCTCCTACCGGTGTGCATATGATGCTCGTAGGATTGTTTGATAAATCACACTTTTTCTGTGTACTAACATTCAAAATTCAGTTCATAAGTAGTATTTTAGTATAGTTTCTAAGCAATATTGATAAATGACGACTTTGGGAGATGATGTGGCAACAGGCCACTATGGGCAACAGTGAACTCTGTTATGTTCATGTAGGTTTTGTTTTTGCTAGGGTGTTGTGGACGGGGAGGAGGATGGGCGTAAGCATCTGCCTCTGATTCCAAAAGTTGCAAGTTTGAATCCAGCGATAGAAAGTTGCTTTTGAGATTTTTGTTTATAGCCGATTCCAAACCTTGACCCTTATATTAACCATTCAGAGTTAACGCCTAACCTTAAACACTTCGAAATTTGACGTTTGCAGCAACTTCAAAATTTGACGTTTGAGAAACATGGATGAACGTCTAATTCTGACGGGAAACTGTGAGAGCTAGTTGGATAAATGAGGCCCCTGATGTGACAGATGGGAAATATAAGAGGATCAGACATGTTAAACAATGTACACTCTAAGAAAAAAAGAGTTCGAAAAGGGTTCTTCAGCTGTCCCCATAGAATAACCTTTTTGGGTTCCATGTAAAACCCTCTGTGGAAAGGGCTCTACATGGAAACGAAAAGGGTTCCACCTGGAAACAAAAGGGTTTTACCTGGCACCAAAACGAGTTCTTCAAAGGGTTCTTGTATGGGGACAGCCGAAGAACCCTTTTAGGTTCATGACAGCAAAACAAATGCTAAGAGTGTATGTGGTTAAAATGTACAATATACAGTATCATCTAAGTCTATTGTATAATTACCTGCTCTGACATGTCTGCAGCCTCCGTAATGATGGTTTGTGCATTACTATGGTTTCTATTACCGAGTGATGAAGGCTACAGCTATAGCCTTCATCATTACCTTTCATGTCTTATAATGACTGATGTCTGATGATGACATAGTGATAGAGGCTACAGCTATAGCTCCAACAATTACTTCATGTCTGATGATGACATAGTGATGAAGCTACAGTATAGCCTCCCACATTACCTCATGTCTGATGATGACATAGTGATGGAGGCTACAGCTATAGCCTCCATCATTACCTCATGTCTGATGATGACATAGTGATAGAGGCTACAGCTATAGCCTCAACATTACCTCATGTCTGATGATGACATAGTGATGGAGGCTACAGCTATAGCCTCCATCATTACTTCATGTCTGATGATGACATAGTGAAGTGGCTGACAGCTATAGCCTCCAACATTACTTCATGTCTGATGATACATAGTGATGGAAGCTACAGCTATAGCCTCCAACATACCTCATGTCTGATGATGACATAGTGATGGAGGCTACAGCTATAGCCTCCATCATTACTTCATGTCTGATGATGACATAGTGATGGAAGCTACAGCTATAGCCTCCAACATTACTTCATGTCTGTTGATGACATAGTGATGGAGGCAATATAGCCTCAACATTACCTCATGTCTGATGATGACATAGTGATGAAGCTACAGCTATAGCCTCCAACATTACTTCATGTCTGATGATGACATAGTGATGGAGGCTATAGCTATAGCCTCCAACATTACCTCTCATGTCTGATGATGACATAGTGATGGAGGCTACAGCTATAGCCTCCAACATTACTTCATGTCTGATGATGACATAGTGATGGAGGCTATAGCCTCCAACATTACTTATGTCTGATGATGACATAGTGATGGAGCTACAGCTATAGCCTCCAACATTACCTCATGTCTGATGATGACATAGTGATGGAGGTCAGCTATAGCCTAAACATTACCTCATGTCTGATGATGACATAGTGATGGAGGCTACAGCTATAGCCTCCAACATTACCTCTCATGTCTGATGATGACATAGTGATGGAGGCTACAGCTATAGCCTCCAACATTACCTCATGTCTGATGATGACATAGTGATGGAGGCTACAGCTATAGCCTCCAACATTACTCTCATGTCTGATGATGACATAGTGATGGAACTACAGCTATAGCCTCCAACATTACTTCATGTCTGATGATGACATAGAGAAAGCGTACAGCTATAGCCTCATCATTACCTCTCATGTCTGATGATGACATAGTGATGGAGGCTACAGCTATAGCCTCCAACATTACCTCTCATGTCTGATGATGACATAGTGATGGAGGCTACAGCTATAGCCTCCAACATTACTCTCTATGTCTGATGATGACATAGTGATGGAGGCTACAGCTATAGCTCCAACATTACTTCATGTCTGATGATGACAAAGTGATGAGGCTACAGCTATAGCCTCCAACATTACTTCATGTCTGATGATGACATAGTGATGGAGGCTACAGCTATAGCCTCCAACATTACCTCATGTCTGTGATGACATAGTGATGGAGGCTACAGCTATAGCCTCCAACATTACTCATGTCTGATGATGACATAGTGATGGAGGCTACAGCTATAGCCTCCAACATTACTTCATGTCTGATGATGACATAGTGATGGAGGCTACAGCTATAGCCTCCAACATTACTCATGTCTGATGATGACATAGTGATGGAGGCTACAGCTATAGCTCCAACATTACTTCATGTCTGATGATGACATAGTGATGGAGGCTATAGCCTCCAACATTACTCATGTCTGATGATGACATAGTGATGAGAGCTACAGCTATAGCCTCCAACATTACCTCATGTCTGATGATGACATAGTGATGGAGGCTACAGCTATAGCCTCCAACATTACCTCATGTCTGATGATGACATAGTGATGGAGGGCTACAGCTATAGCCTCCAACATTACCTCATGTCTGATGATGACATAGTGATAGAGGCTACAGCTATAGCCTCCAACATTACCTCATGTCTGTGATGACATAGTGATGGAGGCTACAGCTATAGCCTCCAACATTACCTTCCATGTCTGATGATGACATAGTGATGGAGGCTACAGCTATAGCCTCCATCATTACCTCTCATGTCTGATGATGACATAGTGATGGAGGCTACAGCTATAGCCTCCAACATTACCTCATGTCTGATGATGACATAGTGATGGAGGCTACAGCTATAGCCTCCATCATTACCTCTCATGTCTGATGATGACATAGTGATGGAGGCTACAGCTATAGCCTCCAACATTACCTCATGTCTGATGATGACATAGTGATGGAGGTACAGCTATAGCCTCCAACATTACCTCATGTCTGATGATGACATAGTGATGGAGGTACAGCTATATCTCCATCATTACCTCATGTCTGATGATGACATAGTGATGGAGGCTACAGCTATATCCTCCATCATTACTCATGTGATGATGACATAGTGATAGAGGCTACAGCTATAGCCTCCATCATTACCTCATGTCTGATGATGACAGCGGTAAATGTATTAACAGGATCATTTGTGAATGGTCCTCACCCTGTCTCAGTACACATGCAGGCTAGATGAGAGATAGTAGGGTGGGGATGGTGTGTGTGTGTCACACAAACACACCACACAACACACACCACACCACACACACACACACACACACACACACACACACACACACACACAACAACACCACCATGCTCCTCTCTCCTCCTGATGGGTCTGTGGTCATAGTTGCTGCTGTTTGCACAGCCCTCTGGGTGTTTCCCTTGCCTCAGGCTGTGACATATACACAGAAACTTCACTTTTTGTCTTCAATGACAAATCTCACTGTCATTCTTTAAAGCACTCAATTCCAACAGAATAGTTTTTTTTATTATGACTGAATATAAACTGTGTCTATTCAAAGAACTTTATGTTGAGGATATAAGATAAACAGACATAGCGCGTATCTCTGTACAAAAATATTCCTTTGGAATGAGATGAGTGACTTACAAGAATGTCAGCAATTCATGTTTATAAATCTATGGAATTTCAGTTACAGATCAGATACACATGTAAAGGGAAATGTAGGTTATGAATGTAAATAGGAATGTTTCAAACAAATCGACATGGCAACAAGAGAGGCTGTAGGGTTTTACTGCTCAGGGAAGCGCTCCAGTCATTGACGTTTTAGGATGCAGTGCTCTAAGGCTTATGCAGTGGATTTTCAAATCAAGCTTTGTTATTGCAGAGGCCAAGGGGAGAACAGATGCTTCATTCATTTAATCATGTCATGTGACCGCTTCCTATCTGAGTGTTTCTGTCTCCTGACTCCCTCTCTCTAGATAGGTCCCTTCACATATGTGTGTGCGTGTGCGTGTGCGTGTGTACGTGCGTGCGTGCGTGTGTGCGTGCGTGCGTGCGTGCGTGTGTGTGTGTGTGTGTGGAGATGATCCATCTGGTAGAGAGGGGTAATCTAACACAGGTGCTTTAAGACCCGGCACTGGTGTCATGAATCTGAGGACAAACTGCCAGGAACCTCACACTAACCTCCCAATTGAGGAGGAAGTGTTTGTGTTTGCATGTGTTGATGTGTCGTCATGTGTACACATCAACATATGCCACAGTAGCCCACCCATAACTCCAAAGTACACATGGAAGGTGATGAGGGTCCCAGGGGTGTCAGTGTGTGTCAGAAAGCTGTTTACCTACGTTGACAGATGGGAGTGGGCGTTTAAAACGTTTCATCACCTCAAACCACAAGACGCTCATCTCTTTTTCTCTTGTGCTCACACACAGACAAACACCATGATTTCTCCTTACTTACTTACCCCTCTTGTTAAATAGAAGGAGGGCCGTACCGTTGGCTGGTACCCGCACTCCAACCTTCCTTTTTTTGGAAGTTAACCCCCACTCTAATTTAGTTGAGTTCCCCTGCTGATCTGCCAGCTAAGTCTCTGTAGCCTTTGACCAGGGAGGTGGCAGGGTGAAGAGGGAGGAGGGAGGAGGGAGGAGGGAGGAAGGGTGGCTTTAAGGCATTTCTCCCCTGAAACAATGACCTTATTGCAGGGGATCCAGAGAGAGGAAGTCCCCTAACCCTGTCTGGCCACCATACCCTCACTACCCCTTAACCCCATCCAGCCTCCACCCAGACCCCCCCCATCATTCTAGAGTCAGACAGGGAAATACCTCACAGACAAACTGACAGAGACAGAGATACATTAGCTGTATGTGCCAACTCCTCTGACTAGTGATCTCATGCCATACTAGTATTTAATATAGATCTGTATGTGCCAACTCCTCTGACTAGTGATCTCATGNGACTAGTGATCTCATGCCATACTAGTATTTAATATAGATCTGTATGTGCCAACTCCTCTGACTAGTGATCTCATGCCATACTAGTATTTAATATAAATCTGTATGTGCCAACTCCTCTGACTAGTGATCTCATGCCACACTAGTATGTTACAGCAACAAGAGGAGGTAAGCACCTACAGATCTGCTACAAGGCTAGAGACAAACAGATTGACCAGGAGTTACCCCATCTTGATGTTGTTAAGATGAATAAATTGTTCTTCTGATCTGATAACTAATACCACTGTCCCATCACATCCCTCTACGTCTCCGCTAATAAGAGCGTCTCCTCCTAGTGTCAAACAAAGATGACAGCTTTTCAATAGCACCAAACCGTCTGCATACTAATCAGACTGGCTCTGTGTGAAATCCATTCATGAAATCATTAACATAATTGTGTTGTATGACATGTATGAAATCATCCACAATGCCACCTATCATGAGCCTATTTACAAAGAAAGATAGACTGACAGACCAGCAGATTTGGGGATGGTGGGACAGAGGGAGGAAGAGAGACAGACAGGGCCCTGAAGGGAATGGAGAGAGAGAGAGCGAGAGAGAGAGAGAGAGAGAGAGAGAGAGAGAGAGAGAGACCGAGAATGTCAAATTGGCTTTTTACCAAATTATCGTACGACAGACCACTTATTCACACTGCACACCCTAATTGACAAACAAACAAACCAAAACAAAGGCAAAGTCTTCTCATGCTTTGTTGATTTCCAAAAAGCCTTCGACTCAATTTGGCATGAGGGTCTGCTATACAAATTGATGGAAAGTGGTGTTGGAGGAAAAACATACAACATTATAAAATCCATGTACAGAAACAATAAGTTTGCGGTTAAAATTGGCAAAAAAACACACACATTTCTTCCCACAGGGCCGTGGGGTTAGACAGGGATGCAGCTTAAGCCCCACCCTCTTCAACATATATATCAACGAATTGGCGAGAGCACAAGAACAGTCTGCAGCACCCGACCTCACCCTACTAGAATCTACTGTTTGCTGATGATCTGGTGCTTCTGTCACCAACCTTGGAGGGCCTACAGCAGCACCTAGATCTTCTGCACAGATTCTGCCAGACCTGGGCCCTGACAGTAAATCTCAGTAAGACCAAAATAATGGTGTTCCAAAAAAGGTCCAGTCGCCAGGACCACGAATACAAATTCCATCCAGACAGCCTTGCCCTAAAGCACACAAAAAACGATACATACTGTACCTTGGCCTAAACATCAGCGCCACAGGTAACTTCCACAAAACTGTGAACGATCTGAGAGACAAGGCAAGAAGGGCCTTCTATGCCATCAAAAGGAACATAATATTCGACATACCAATTAGGATCTGGCTAAAAATACTTGAATCAGTTATAGAACCCATTGTCCTTTATTGTTGTGAGGTCTGGGCTCCGCTCACCAACCAAGAATTTACTAAATAGGACGAACATCAAATTCTGCAAAAATATCCTCCATTTAGAACGTAAAACACCAAATAATGCATGCAGAGCAGAATTAGGCAGATACCCACTAATGATCAAAATCCAGAAGAAAGACGTTAAATTCTACAACCACCTAAAAGGAAGCGATTCCCAAACCTTCCATAACAAAGCCATCACCTACAGAAAGATGAACCTGGAGAAGAGTCCCCTAGGCAAGCTGGTCCTGGGGCTCTGTTCACAAACACAAACAGACCCCACAGACCCCACAGAGCCCCAGGAAAGCAACCCAACCAAATCATGAGAAAACTAAAAGATAATTACTTGACACATTGGAAAGTATTAACAAAAAAACAGAGCAAACTAGAATACTATTTGGCCCTAAATAGAGAGTACACAGTGGCAGAATACCTGACCACCGTGACTGACCCAAACTTAAGGAAAGCTTTGACTATGTACAGACTTAGTGAGCATAGCCTTGCTATTGAAAAAGGCCGCCATAGGCAGACTTGGCTCTCAAGAGAAGACAGGCTATGTAAACACTGCCCCCAAAATGAGGTGGAGAATGAGCGGCACTTCCCACCCTCCTGCCAAATGGATGACCATATTAGAGAGACATATTTCCCTCAGATTACACAGATCCACAAAGAATTCGAAAACAGACCCAGTTTTGATAAACTCCCATATCTACTGGGTGAAATACCACAGTGTGCCATCACAGCAGCAAGATGCGTGACCTGTTGCCACAAGAAAAGTGCAACCAGTGAAGAACAAACACCACTGTAAATACAACCCATATTTATGTTAATTTATTTTCCCTTTTGTACTTTAACCATTTGCACATCGTTACGACACTGTATATATACATAATATGACATTTGTAATGTCTTTATTCTTTTGGAACTTCTGTTAGTGTACTGTTTACTGTTCATTTGATTGTTTATTTCATTTTTGTATATTATCTACTTCACTTGCTTTGGCAATGTTAACATATTGTTCCCCATGCCAATAAAGCCCTTGAATTGAATTGACTGTGGGGGGGGGGGGGGGGGGGGGGGGGGGGCTTGAGAGAGAGGGAACAGAGAGAGAGATTGAGAGACAGAGGGGAGACAGAGATAATCAGAAAGGAGGAGTGTATGGTGAAACAACAGAATGTCTGTAGCATCACGTCCCATGTTCAGTAACGGCCATGTCTGTGTCTGGTAAGTCTCAGTGTTGGTATTCTTGATGGTATCGTGATCTAGTTAATGATAACGCCGTCCTGCTCCAGGCTTAAAGTCATTTACACATGTCTGTTCTCCAGAGCTCATTGCTGTAACTGTGGAGCTCTGATTCCATCCCTCAAACACACATAATCCACAGTCAATAAGACAAGTCATTTATCAACTAGAGACCATGCTAAATGACCAGCCAGCAACACTCTCTAACTTTCTCTCCTTCTGTAGTCTGGATACTCATGACTGTGAGGCTGAAATACATCCTGAGATATGGAGCTTTGAAGGCCTTTAGAACAGTTTTGTCAGTAGTATTAATGGAATTATTTAATGGATATAACTTTTTACATTGGTTGTCCTGTTTCTGTTTCTGGAGGGGAGGATGGTTATTTTGTGAGAGACACACAGAAGAAGAAAAAGCTAAGGAAACTGTAGAAGTATTGCGATAGATACTGTAGAAAGTATTGCGATAGATACTGTTGAAAGTATTGCGATAGATGGAGAGAGAAGTGCATTATCTCAGGAAAGGTAGGCTCTCTCTCTCTCTCTCTCTCTCTCTCTCTCTCTCTCTCTCTCTCTCTCTCTCTCTCTCTCTCTCTCTCCTCTCTCTCTCTCCTCCTCTCTCTCTCTCTCTCTCTCTCTCTCTTTATAAGTCTGTGTATTTGTAAAGGACTCAGAGGGTGTTGTATGGATTGTTCCGCTACATGGCCATATGGTCCTATCTAAAGAGTGGCTGTGGGTGTCACTCATACATGTCCCAACCCACCCGCCCAGTCCAGCCAGAAGGGCCAGAGTGGACAGATGACAATTACATGCTACAGGAACCCATTGACTCAGCACGTGTGTGTCCACTGCATCAGTGACCAACCGTTCACCATTGCCATCTTCTCGTCCCTATCTCCCAGTCTTATTTAGCATCTGAAATGACCTAACGTGTTCAGGAGACTGTTAAATCTTCCCTACACTGATCATGGCTGTCCAGTCAGTTACCAATCACTTCGTCAAATGTCATCCCTTCCATCCCAATCCCTAATCCACCTGAACATATATACATCACCTCTGCCTTGAGTCTGGATGGCAGAAACCTTCCTGGATATAGAGAGCAGCAGACTGTAGTCATCAGTCTTGGTTGGTTCAGTATGATGATGATGATGATGATGATGACGCTGTACTCATGGAGACTCTGGGCACACACACAGGAAGCACACACTGATTACTAATTGGTGACAAACGTGTCACGTATACTCCCTCTCTGGCGCTCGAGGTCACCAGGCTGCTCATTATTACGCACACCTGTTACCATCGTTACGCGCATCAGCGCCTCATCAGACTCACCTGGACTTCATCACCTGCCTGATTACCTTCCCTATATATGTCCCTCCTTTTGCCTCTTTCCCGAGGCATTATTGTTTCTGTCCCAATCACAAACATCAACGGCAATTCAACCCAAAGGCTTCTTCAACTAATGCAAAAATATACTATTTTCTGTATATCTTCAAATGTGTTAAGATTACTGTATTAGTCAATTACCATCATCAAGAAGGCAAACTGTCAAAACACATCAACATCAGTACTATGCTTACTCAAACAATAAACACCACCTTCAATATGTACTGTAATCAATATACAGGATCTTCATCATAGGCAAGTATTGATGGAAGTTCTAAGTATTTTATCAAGCAACGGTCCAAGGGGAGCATTTACCTATTCATCCATCTCACTTTGTTTTAACTCCAATCTTCTGTGCCGTTTGGTAAACCCAGAGGCTTATAGGCTTCCCTTCGCACTGACTTTAAACTGCTGAGGCCCTCAGAGATTTCATTCATTCAAAAGGAAGACAGCTTACCAAGCCTTACCGGCTACCAGCCTCATTCAGGCCCAACTCCTCCAGGTACACCCACATACAACCTCCCCCCATCTGAAAGGAGAGAGGTGGGGAGTGGGTGGACAGGCCGGCTGGGTGCGAGAGGAGGAGAAGGGAGGGGGAAGGGGGGAGAGGGGTATGGGGGTTTAAGAGTGGTTCCCCAGGCCCCTGGAGCTCAAAGTGCAGGGGTGAATTCTATAGGTCACCAGGGGAGTCCCCCCGGCCCACAGCCCAAAAGCTCCTTTATCCCCCCAGACGAGGGGAGAATCGAACCTGCCGATGGATTTGCCGTTCCTTCCTCTCCACCGCACGTCTTCAGCTGTCTGGGGATTCTCTTCATTCACAGAGATAAGAATGGCCTCCAAACATTCCCAGCCTCCCCCTCCTCTCTTCTCTTCCTCTGGCTTGATTCTTCTCATTCCCCTAGAAATCACCCCTTCATCCCTTTCTCTCTCTCCCTCTGGCCACTACATTACAGTCACCTTGATCCTGTGGGTCTGTGTAAACGCCATCTATCACACAGGGGTCATGTTTGCACTGCAAACTCAAATTGGAACGTCGGACCACGGGGGTGAAAAATTACATTCCTCCTTCTCCCCTCGGCAGGAAAGGGGGAGGAGGGGAGACGGGGGACGTTTATGTGGCAGTCACTTCGTTTAAACCCCCCTTCAACCTTTGACCTATGACAACCACCCCCCCCCCGGTGCCCAGTGTCCAGGTGCACAATGTCCCACTAATAAAGTACAAGCAGGTCAGAAACGGTGTAGATAGAGTGAACTTTGACAAATGAATGTTAAGTTAGTGATAGTGGTGGAAGGAGTTATTAACATGCAGTAACACTGTGAAATGACAAAATATTTGTGGTATGTTGTCTTCAATAGATCGATCGCTGCAATTCTGTGTGCACTGAGACAGTCCAAGTAGATGGTCAAAACTCCACAAGGAGGATGAAATAGACTAGTATGTCAATAGGACAGCAAGTAACATAAGAGCTGAGTTTGTTGTATAGAGGGAGTGTGAGATTCCTTGGCATGCACACTGGAAAGATCATCACACATGTTACATTTTTTATTTTATTTTTTATTTCACCTTTATTTAACCAGGTAGGCTAGTTGAGAACAAGTTCTAATTTACAACTGCGACCTGGCCAAGATAAAGCATAGCAGTGTGAACAGACAACAACACAGAGTTACACATGGAGTAAACAATAAACAAGTCAATAACACAGTAGGGGGGGAAAATGTGTCTATATACATTGTGTGCAAAAGGCATGAGGAGGTAGGCAATAAATAGGCCATAGGAGCGAATAATTACAATTTAGCAGATTAACACTGGAGTGATAAATCATCAGATGATCATGTGCAAGTAGAGATACTGGTGTGCAAAAGAGCAGAAAAGTAAATAAATAAAAACAGTAAGGGGATGAGGTAGGTAAATTGAATCAATACTGATTCAGTGAAGATATATCAAGCTGTATGACTGATGTTAGCTCTTGATTCAATCAGGACTAATCCAAATATTATGCCAACATCATATCAGAGCTCTATTATCATATTTTCAGAAGTAAGGCCTGGTGTAGGAACAGCCAATTACTTTCAGATGCACCGTACAAAAAACTAAGTCATGAAAAACATTCATGCATTGCCATACATGACTTCAATGTATTATCTTTCATGCATTATCACATTGTGACAGGAATAGAGGTCTCCTTTCTGATGGATATGTTTCATAACTCTTGAGGTCTGAGGTCAGTGAAGTGTCTGTTATCAGTGATTCATTAAGGTGAGGCTGTTAGTCTGTAAGTCCCGCCCCCTGCAGAGGTCACCTGACAGAGCAGGCAGATCATAAGTCATTTGGGGGTGTCCGGGAGGACTCCTCTGAGATGTAGCGCGATGTTAGAGGTTGTGAGAGGTGGGGTTCTGTTCATTTGGGGTGGAAGGTAGTCTAGCATTGGGCTAGTAACCGAAAGATTGCTGGTTTGAATACCCAAGCCGACAAGGTGAAAAATCTCTCTGTACCCTTGAGCAAGGTACTTAACCCTAATTTGCTCCAAGGCTTCCGTACTACTACGGCTGACCCTGTAAAACAACACATTTCACTGCACCTATCTGGTGTATGTGACAATAAAACATCTTTATTTTTGTCATTAACTAGATTAATTTCCCTGATTACATACTTTTTAACATTGTGGTGTAGTGGAGAAACGTCAGACCACCCTCTCACCTGACCTAATTTCCTGACTCACTCGCCAGCTGTGCTCCATAGTACACCCCAGCCATCACCTATTGACCTATTGTGTTTTGGTAGGCTATGGTGTGTATGCATTCCCCTTACATTCCATTTTAAAGTTTTGTTTTTATGATTGAGATGCAAAAATGTGGGTAATGCCTGCGTTGCAACACTCACTACAGAAAATAAAGTAAAATAGTTTTACCACACGCTACTACACATTCCACAGTTTAACAGGGCTTCACACTCACTAAATAAGCCTTCAACACAGAAAAGAAAGAAGGAGAGGAGCCAAAACAGAGAGGGAGGAAGGCAGTCATGAGCCAAGTATTTGCTGCAGCATCACAATACCCTAATGGGTCTCCTTTTGAGTGTTTATATGAAACAGACAGTATCTTCAACCACAAACCACAGCAGGTCTCTAAGCCCCTCACCTCACTGTCCCATGGGACCACAGAAGAGCTCTTTCATTCCTTGGCCAACTGCATGGAGCTGTCTGGTCAATAGACCGCTGTTTCATTGAGCCCCCAGGATGGATGGGAGGAAGAGGTAGAGAATGTACCAGGTGTTAATCATTTGGGAGAATCAAGGATTATCTGTGATTGATTATGTGTGGCTCATTATCTGAATCTGAATCTGGGCTTGTTCCGCTTGCATTGGCCCAAATTGCTTCTTTCTGAATAATAAATCACAGATCAATAGAACACAGTTCAATAAATCCCTGATCGAGATGGCGAGGATGAGGATTTTATCTCCCGAAACTCCAGTGTTTGTAATAAATCAAATTATTTTACGGGCCAACGCTCTCAAGTTAAATCACTTTTATGTGTCCTGTGGTGGATATTTTTCGGCCTTGGCAACAGCGGGTAAGAAGCGCTGTAAAATAACTGGAAAACATTGCTTAAACTGCGAATGTTTATAAATAAATAATTAGCCGAGTGCGGCAGGGAAGAGAAGGAAATGACTGTAATATTTATGAAGCTGGTAAAAAAACGCGTGAAATATCGTTGTCGTGACGACATGCTAGCGGACTATTCATTTGGTTAAGTGAGCAGAGAGTTGGGAATGAAATAGTGGGGGAGTTGAACCACCGGGGACACACCCAATCGCCTCACCACCGTACGTTCCCTTGACTTGATTAAGATGGCACATCCTCTTTCATTACATTAGTGTATGAACCAAACAGCCAATTAGAAAGATTAAAATCATAAAAGCCGCCCCAGACATCCCTCTTCTTAAGGTTTAAGCAAAATTATGTTGACCAATGCCCAAATGTCCCCATTAAATGATGATAACATTAAGCTCTTCGCCTCTTCCTTAATAACGTGTTACAGGTGCTGGCATTTTACTTTTCATGGATTTGTCTCTTCAAGGAGAACGAGGCTTCGGGGTTTAGTAATACATTGAGCTGAACACTGTGGCGACCTTGAATGTCTGCATAAAGGTCCAGACTGCGTGTCCTATTTGGACGCACTGTCATTAATCAAAATTGTAATTTCTATTGCCCTTGAACGTTTTAAAAACCTTATATGCAAACAAGTAGCCTCTTTTTCAAAAATAAACATCAAATAGCAGCATCACCAGCACATCACCCCAGCAGCAGCAGGCGCCACGCCACGCAAAGCAAACCCAACTAAAACCCATGTCCGCTGGGCATGCTCCAAAGAGAATAATTTCAATCTTTTATTCATGCTGTTTAATGTAACCCTTTAATCTGGGTCTGTGCCCAGGGGAACAGTAAACCAGTTACAGCTAGCAGCTAGCCGTCCCGCCGGGGGGTGTCCTGACTCCTGGATGAGATGTATGTGTTCAGAACATGAGTCCCTATTGTGGAGCCAATCAATCACGCAGTCATTACACCAACACTGTAAATGCCAAGCCATGCAGGGCTCCACACACACACACTCACACACACACACACACGCACGCACGCACGCACGCACGCACACACGCACCCACCCACGCACGCACGCACACACACACACACACACACACACACATGCACACACACACACAGCTCTATACCCCGAGTTCCTATCACACCCCATGCCATGCCAACATTTGCCAGCTCAGTGACTGTGTGGACATGCCATGCCAACATTTGCCAGCTCAGTGACTGTGTGGACATGCCATGCCAACANTGTGTGGACATGCCATGCCAACATTTGCCAGCTCAGTGACTGTGTGGACATGCCATGCCAACATTTGCCAGCTCAGTGACTGTGTGGACATGCCAACTAGCCTTCCTACTTCTGTGATACAGTGTCAATATGGTTCCAGTTTTGTCAGCTGTATTATGTATTATGATGATGCACAATAATTGTCTGCTGGTTTCTGGTTTTGGTGAAGACCAGAGTTTTACAATGATATCTCCCATGATGCTTATATAATGTCCCCTGGGGATGTGAGTGTCTGAGTGATGAATGATCCAGCAATTACTCATCCTTAGCTGATAGACGAAATAGGCTCACAATGTCAGGATTATTGTCTGACATGAATATAATCTCCTGTGTGGATTTATAGCGACACAACCTTATCTTATTCCAAGATGTTCAATATACTCCAGTGGTGGTTACTAAGCCAACTCTCTACACAGAATGTTTTAGCAGCTGCTTTTCTCAATGGTGAAAATCACTCCAGTAACATGACAAACGAGTGAAAATGTATTCATATGGATTTGTTCTCCACTGTGTGGTGTGCTTCACATGGCCCACCCTGAAGGCAAGATGTTGCTAGGCACCCGACTCAGTGTGGCCACTATGTCCTCCCTTCCTCAAGTGTTTGTAACAACCTGTGGAAGACACTGAGGGTTGTTTAGGACAGAGGGACAGAGGGTCGTACAACTGTCTGCTGTGCTTTGCCATAGCAGCATACCAACTTAACAACCTTCCTCGCTATCACCCCCCTCTCTTGTTAGGCTTGGGCAGAGAGGGGTTCTGGGAGAGAGGTGATGGCAGGGGTGGGAGAAAGGGGAGGTGAGGTCAGGGAGGTGATGGGTCCATTTGGGACTATACCTTCCCCTCCCACAGTCTTTTCATTTTATTTATTGTTATTTAACCTTTTTTAACTAGGCAAGTCAGTTAAGAACTAATTCTTATTTACAATGACTGCCTACCAAAAGGCAAAAGGCCTCCTGTGGGGACGGGGGTCTCTGCCTCACACTGACGTCTAGTTTTGATTTACATTTGGTTGAGTTTTTAACTAAAGTTAATTCAATGTGAAATCAACAACATTATTGGATTCAAGTTAAAAGTTTGATGGAAAAAATGCCCTTAAATTGATGAATTTTTTCAGATCCAATCAGTTTTCCATGTTGATTCAAGATCATCACATAGATTTTTGAGGTTGAAATTACGTGGAAACAATATTGATTCAACCAGTTTTTGCCCAGTGGGCTTCCGACCCCAGCTCCTATTGGATGTCTCTGTCAGGTGGAGAATTACTATTAATCTACACCTGGGAAACAACTTCCTCATCCACTTGTAGCTTGTCACCACCCAGAGGCCATTTCTGATACAGGCACTGGGACAGAAGACATATAGTGCAACTTTAGAACTTTAGTTGGACATACAAATGGTTACCTGAAATAACATTTCTCAGTCACAGAGTCTCAGGGCAGTGTTGGTCCCTTATCGCATGAAAAGGATGCATCTTTCTTATCCAACACCTGGTATAAGCATAATATTAACTGGGTTTTGTGCTAAAGCGAAGGTTAAGTTGTTATAATGCTATGGCGCTTACAGCAGAACCGTCATTGTCAGCAACCCTTCCTTATTGGTACACTAAGCCTTTCTCTGGATGGTTAGTGCTGTCTGGGATCCTTGGGATGTCCCTAGCCTAAACCCTAACTCTAACCTTAATCATAACCCTAACCTAAACCCTTACTTTAACCATTTAACATTTCTACTTCAAAGGGGTAGGTACAGTACGTCCCAAGTATCCCAGAAAGCAAGGAACCTCTCTGGAATGGTACAAAATGTGTTAGCTGCAGTCTTCTGTGTGGCCTTTGGTATTGTGCTCACCCACAGCTGGGGCTGGGAGAGAGCATCTCTGCTTGTGTCAGGGGAAATTACTTGAATTTTAAATGTTTTAATTCAAAATTAGACTTGGGGTATCTACCAAAGGTATAGAGCAGACAATGTCAATAGAATTGTTGCTTTCCGAATCGTTCAGCCAAGTTTCACTCAGGCTCTAATGGGTTTCTAGCTCAATGAGAATGAAGAAGGACTATAAATGAGACCGATAAAATCCCTGGTGGCTGATGGAGAACAATTCAACAGAAATGAAGATTGTGTACAGAAACATGCCCTCCAATGCTCACAGGAGACACACATAAAGCTGCCAATTAATCAAGTTGCAGTCAATTACATATAAGTAAGAGAGGGAGGAAAAGGTGTGTATTTTCTCAGTTATCTGACTATGATGTAGGAGGGTGGTGTGTGTGTGTGTGTGTGTGTGTGTGTGTGTGTGTGTGTGTGTGTGTGTGTGTGTGTTGTGGTGTGTGTGTGTGTGTGTGTGTGTGTGTGTGTGTGTGTGTGTGTGTGTGTGTGTGTGTGTGTGTGTGTGTGTGTGTGTGTGGTGTGTGTGTGTGTGTGGACAAGCCTCCCACTCCTCTTTCTATTCTGGTTAGAGACAGTTTGCGCTGTCTGTGAAGGGAGTAGTACACAGAGTTGTACGATATCTTCAGTATCTTGGCAATTTTTCGCATGGGATAGCCTTAATTTCTCAGAACAAGTTTCACCTGTGCTAACATAATCGCAAAAGGTTTCTCTAATGATTAATTAGCCTCTTACAAGGATAAACTTGGATTAGCTAACACAACGTGCCATTGGAACACCGGAATGATGTTTTCTGATAATGGGCCTCTGTATGCTTTTGTAGCTATTCCATTGTAAATGACTACACTAGTAATTTACAACATTGACAATGTCTACACTGTATGTTATTTTAATAGACAAAAAATTTGCTTTACTTTCAAAAACAAGAACATTTCTAAGTCAAATCAAATCAAATTTAATTAGTCACATGCGCCGAATACAACAGGTGTAGACCTTACAGTGAAATGCTTACTTACGAGCCCCTAACCAACAGTGCAGTTTTCCCCAAAAATATGGCTAAGAATAAGAGACAAAAGTAACAAGTAATTAAAGAACAGCAGTAAAAACAAACTATATATACAGGGGGGTGCCGGTACAGAGGTAACCCCCCTGTGGGTTAATTGAGGTAGTATGTACATGTAGGTAGAGTTATTAAAGTGATTATGCATAGATGACAACAGAGAGTGGTGTGGAGGGGGGGGGGGGCAATGCAAATAGTTGGGGTAACCATTTGACTAGATGTTCAGGAGTCTTATGGCTTGGGGGTAGAAGCTGTTTAGAAGCCTCTAGGACCTAGACTTGGCGCTCCAGTACCGCTTGCCGTGTGGTAGCAGAGAGAACAGTCTATGACTAGGGTGGCTGGAGACTTTGACAATTTTTAGGGCCTTTCTCTGACACTGCCTGGTATAGAGGTCCTGGATGGCAGGAAGCTTGGCCCCACGGTCGGAGGCAGAGCAGTTGCCATACCAGGCAGTGATGCAACCGGTCAGGATCGTGCAGTTGTAGAACCTTTTAAGGATCTGAGGACCCATGCCAAATCTTTTCAGTCTCCTGAGGGGGAATAGGTTTTGTCGCTTCACGACTGTCTTGGTGTGCTTGGACCATGTTAGTTTGTTGGTGATGTGGACACCAAGGAACGTGAAGCTCTCAACCTGCTCCACTGCAGCCCCGTCGGTGAGAATGGGGACGTGCTCAGTCCTCTTTTTCCTGTAGTCCACAATCATCTCTTTTGTCTTGATCACGTTGAGGGAGAGGTTGTTGACCTGGCACCACACGACCAGGTCTCTGACCTCCTCCCTATAGGCTGTCTCATTGTTGTTGGTGATCAGGCTTGTGACCCCAAACTTTTGAATGGTAGTGTACGTTGTATGTACGTTGTATGTCACTGGCCTAATAATGTCAAAGTGGAATTCTGTTTGTAGAAAAGTTTACAAATGAATGTAATGTATACGCTAAGAGTCAGGAACCAGGTGCAGATGGTGAGTTTAATATTGACAATAAGCACATAAACAAAACAGGAGAAGTGTACTGAATGTGAACAAAACCAATACTGCCTGAAGACAGAGGCTACTGAGGGCTAAATAAAAGGGAAGTAATCAAGGTAATGATGAAGTACAGGTGTGCATAACGATGGAGAGCAGTTGTGTGTAATAATGGTTGCCAGGTGTGCGTAATTTGGGTTGCCAGGACCTGTGGTCAGTTGACTGGCAATGTCGAGCGCCGGAGAGAGGGAACAGGAGTAGGTGTGACAGTGTGCCCCCGACATGCGGCTCCAGCAGCAGGACAACGCCACCCAGAAGGATGGCCCCGAGGGCGAGGAGTGGGCCGGTCCGGACCGCGGAGATGGAAATCGTGGACAATGTTGGGGCCCAGGATGTCGGCCGCCTGACTGGGAGGGGTACGGTTCCTCTGGGCCGATCCCCTCCCAGTCCACCAGGTACTGAAGCCGACCCCCACGACCCCCACGAGTCCAGCAGGGGCCTGACGGCATAGGCATGGGACCCATCGATGTCCAGGGGAGGCGGAGGGTGTCACAGGGGACAGGATCAGCAAGTGGACCAAGAACCACCGGCCTGAGGAGGGAAACATGAAAAGAGGGTGAGATCCGGTAGTTGGTGGGGAGTTGTAAATGGGAAGTTACCTCATTAATCCTTCGGAGGACCTTGAAGGGCCCTAAAAACCAGGGGCACAGCTTCCAGCAGGGAAGGCGGAGCGGGAGGTTCCTGGTGGAAAGCCAGACCAGGATTGAACACGGGAGCCTCACTGCGGTGGTGGTACACCTGATCCTTCTGATGGCGGACAGCGCGCTGGAGCCTCACGTGGGTGGCGCTCCACACCTCCTCTGTATTTCGGAACCACTCGTCCACTGCAGGGGCCTCGGTCTGGCTCGGAGTCCACAGAGGCTGGGCCAGTTGATATCCCAGGACGTAATGGAAGGGAGTCAGCCCGGTGGAGGAGTAACAAAGTGATTTCTGGGTGTATTCCGCCCAGGGAAGGATCCGGGCCCACTCCCCCTGCTGGTCCTGGCAGGGACTCCTTAGGAACCTCCTCAGCTCCTGGTTGGTCCTCTCCACCTGCCCTTTGGACTGAGGTTGGTACCCAGGTGTGAGGCTGACTGTGGCCCCCAGCTTCTCCATAAAGGCTTTCCAGACCTGCGATTTGAGTTGGGGCCATATTGCCGGAAGACCTGCTGGAATAGTGCCTCAGCGACCTAGAGAGTGGTAGGTAGACCAGAGAGAGGGATAAAATGGCAGGATTTAGAGAATCTGACAACAACAACCATAATAGTGGTAAAACCCTCAGAAAGGGGGAAATCAACTACAAAGTCTATTGACAGATGTGACTAAAGCCACAGAGGCACGGGAAGGGGAAGTAGTTTCCCTGCTGGGGAGTGCCGGGGAGATTTGGATTGGATACATACGGTGCAAGAGTTGACATAGTGGGCGACGTCCTGCGCCAAGGTGGGCCACCAGTATTTATCGGAGGGATTGGATGGTGTGGGTGATAACTGGGTTTCCAGCAGCAAGGTATGTGTGTGCCCAGGTCGACAGTCGATCTCTGACACCCGTGGGGCGTAGATGCGCTCTAGAGGGACGGTAGCAGGAGCAGGTTCCCTCTCTAGAGTCTGGTGGATGTCCACATCTTCATCACAACACACAGGGCCAACGAGTCGGGAGGACAGATTGATAGGCTGGAGGGCACTCACAGGATCCTCCATCAACATGGGACCACAGGGCGATTGAAAGCAGGTCCTCCAGGATCCTGGTCCCCAGGTTGTAATTCTCATCCTCAACCAGGAGATGGTGGGGTTATGAAGGTGGAGCCACGAGAGGCCGAGGGTGACTTTTTACGGTGGTGATGATGAAGGGAAGGCTTTCTTGGTGCATGGGTCCCACTGTGAGGGTGAGTGGTGCTGTGATATGCGTAATTGTGCCGGATCCCAATGGTCGCGTATCCAGGGTTGGACAGGGAAAGGAGAGCAAGTATGAAGTTAAGTTCATGAAGTTCCCAGCGCCACCGGAGTCCACTAGAGCTGTAGAGACAACACTTGAGGGTCAGCCAGCCAGTGAAATGGAACCAGAAAGTGTTTGGTGGAAAACTATGGTAATGGAATACTCACACCTACCCTGGGGTAGTGGACTCTAGTGGACCCCGGGTTGGGACGCACCGGACACTGCTGCAGCTGGTGCTCCTCCTGGCCGCAATAGAGACAGAGCCCCAGCTGTCTCCGGCGATGCCACAGAGAGGTTTGTGGCCCCTACCTCCATGGGTTCAGGCTCTGCCTCAGGACACCCAAAGGAGGGAGGCGAGGTGGACACCGGCGCGCCCGAAGAAGGTTATCCAGACGGATGGCCATCACGATGAGAGCATCCAAGGATATGCTGTCATCCCGACATGCCAACTCCGTCAGGACATCCTAGCGCAGTCCACTGCAGAATAGAGTGTGGAGCACCGGCTCTCCCAGATGATGGGGAGAAGGTGTGCGTAATGTGTGTTGCTAGGACTGGTGGTTAGTAGACCGCCGAGGTCGAGCACCGGAGAGAGGGAACGGGAGTATGCGTGACAATTAATTACAAATGAAAAGCTAAAATGTCTTGAGTCAATAAATATTCAACCCCTTTGTTATGGCAAGCCTAAATAAGTTCAGAAGTAAAATTTGCTTAACAAGTCACATAATAAGTTGCATGGATTTTCTAATGACTACCTCATCTCTGTACCCCACACATAGAATTATCGGTAAGATCCCCCAGTCAAGCAGTGAATTTCAAACACTGATTCAACCACAAAGATCAGGTAAGTTTTCCAATGCCTCACAAAGAAGTGCACCTATTGGTAGATGGGTAAAAATATCCCATTGAGCATGGTGAAGTTATTAATTGAAGTGTCAATGGTGTATCAGTACACCCAGTCACTACAAAGATACAGGTGTCTTTCCTAACTCAGTTGCCGGAGAGGAAGGACACTTCTCAGGGATTTCACAAGGCCAATGGTGACTTTAAAATGTTACAGAGTTTAATGGCTGTGATAGGAGAAAACTGGGAATTGATCAACAACATTGTAGTTACTTCACAATACTAACCTAAATGACAGAGTGAAAAGAAGGAAGCCTGTACAAAATTGTAATATTCCAAAACATGCATCCTGTTTGCAATAAGGCACTAAAGGAAAACTGCAAAAAATGTGGCAAAGAAATTAACTTTATGTCCTGAATGCAAAGTGCTATGTTTGGGCCAAATCCAACGCAACATCTCACTGAGTACCTCTATTGGTATGCTTGTCATTGGCAAGGGAGTTTTTCAGAGAAAAAGAAACGTAATAGAGCTAAGCACAGGCTAAATTCTAGAGGAAAACCTGGTTCAGTCTGCTTTTCACCAGACGCTGGGAGACAAATTCACCTTTCAGCAGGACAATAAACTAAAACAGGCCAAATATACACTGGAGTTGCTTACCAAGATGCCACTGAATGTTCCTGAATGGCCTAGTTACAGATTTGACTTAAATTGAAAATGAAAATGAATGGCAAGACTAGAAAATGTCTGCCTAGCAATGATCAACAACCAACTTTAATATTTTTTTTAAAGAATCATGGGCAAATACTGTACAATACAGGTGTTCAGAGCTCTTAGAGACATCACCAGAAAGACTCACAGCTGTAATCACTGCCAAATGTGATTCTAACATGTATTGACTCAGGGGGTTGAATATTTATGTAATCGAGATATATTGTTGTTTTAGGTAAATAGGGATTCACAATTTCCTTGTAACTTAGTCTACCTACTGATACAAACATGCATAGGTGTCAAGTTCATGTCTGATGGTGTCAAGTTCATGTCTGATACATACAGTAGGGTGGGTTAGTGTCAAGTTCATGTCTGAGACATACAGTAGGGTGGGTTAGTGTCAAGTTCATGTCTAACACATACAGTAGGGTGGGTTGGTGTCAAGTTCATGTCTGAGACATACAGTAGGGTGGGTTAGTGTCAAGTTCATGTCTGAGACATACAGTAGGGTGGGTTAGTGTCAAGCTTCATGTCTGAGACATACAGTAGGGTGGGTTAGTGTCAAGTTCATGTCTAACACATACATAGGGTGGTTGGTGTCAAGTTCATGTCTGAGACATACAGTAGGGTGGGTTAGTGTCAAGTTCATGCTAAACATACAGTAGGGTGGGTTGGTGTCAAGTTCATATCTGAGACATACAGTAGGGTGGGTTAGTGGTCAAAGTTCGGGTGGGTTAGTGTCAAGTTCATGTCTGAGACATACAGTAGGGTGGGTTAGTGTCAAGTTCATGTCTGACACATAAAGGGTTAGTGTCAAGTTTAATAAAACATCTCCACATACATTCCAGTACATATACCCAATTGCATGTCCTTATATTGTATGCCCCCCACCCCCAAAAAAATCTAAAAATGTTTTTTTTGTTGCCGTTTTAAAGCAAATTTCCTGCAATTCTACACATTTGCCATAGCCTATGACATGTTCATCACAACCAATGTATTCATATGCTATCATGCTATCTGCGGGGGGCAGAGTGAACTGACCTGCACATTTATTTCTCCAGTTTGGTGGCTGTTCTGAACCGCATTAAAACACGGATTCCAATATGGCCGTTCTGACAGTTTATCAAAGGTTAAGCTATACAGATGGTTAAACTTGGACATAGTTCTCCATTTAGTTTTGTAAAGACTTGCAAATGTTTCTGACACAATGTCAGAATGTTGCTTGAATACAAGGAAGGATTTGGTCAGTCACTAGTCAGGTTTATTGACAAGGACATGTAGCTTTAGAGCTTTGTCCTAAAAATTGTCAAAGACCCCAGCCACCGCAGTCATAGACTGTTCTCTCTACTACCGCATGGCAAGTGGTACCGGAGTGCCAAGTCTAGGACAAAAAGGCTTCTCAACAGTTTTTATACCCAAGCCATAAGACTCCTGAACAGGTAATCAAATGGCTACCCTGACTATTTGGATTGTGGGCCCCCCCCAACCCCTCTTTTTCCGCTGCTGCTACTCTCTGTTTATCATGTATGCATAGTCACTTTAACTATACATTCATGTACATACTACCTCAATTGGCCCGACCAACCAGTGCTCCCGCACATTGGCTAACCGGGCAATCTGCATTGTGTCCCACCACCCGCCAACCCCTCTTTTTACGCTACTGCTACTCTCTGTTCATCATATATGCATAGTCACTTTAACCATATTTACATGTACATGCTACCTCAATCAGCCTGACTAACCGGTGTCTGTATATAGCCTTGCTACTGTTATTTTCAAATGTCTTTTTACTGTTGTTTTATTTCATTAATTACCTACACACACACACACACACACACACACACACATATACACACACACACACACACACATACCTTTTTTCGCACTATTGGTTAGAGCCTGTAAGTAAGCATTTTACTGTAAGGTCTACACCTGTTGTATTCGGTGCACGTGACAAATAAACTTTGATTTGATTTGATTTGTAGCTCAGCCCAACCTCAGTTTACGCCCTGTCATAAAGACCACCCAAAATCTTTCAGAGCTATTATGACCGGGAATGTATTAATGCTATTTCTACCTAAACAAAAATCACATGTAATATGTTTATAATCTCCACCCGGCAGAGCCAGAAGAGGACTGGCCACCCCTCATAGCCTGGTTCCTCTCTATGTTTCTTCCTAGGTTTTGGCCTTTCTAGGGAGTTTTTCCTAGCCACCGTGCTTCTACACCTGCATTGCTTGCTGTTTGGGGTTTTAGGCTGGGTTTCTGTACAGTACTTTGAGATATCAGCTGATGTACGAAGGGCTATATAAATAAAGTTGATTTGATTTGATTTAATGTTTATAACTAGCAGAGGAGAGAGAAGGAGAGTGCAAGGGAGTGTCACGCCCTGGCCTTAGTTATCTTTGTTTTCTTTATTATTTTAGTTAGGTCAGGGTGTGACATGGGGGATGTATGTGTTTTGTATTTTCTAGGGGTTTTGTATGTTTATGGGGCAGTGTCTAGTCTAGGTGTTTGTATGTATATGGCTGCCTAGATGGGTTCTCAATTAGAGGCAGCTGTTGATCATTGTCTCTGATTGGGAACCATATTTAGGCAGCCATATTCATTGGGTATTTCGTGGGTTATTATCTATGTCTATGTTGCATGTTAGCACATTGTTTATATAGCTTCCCGTTCGTCGTTTATTGTTTTGATTAGTTTGTATAGTGTTCTTCGTTTTTCGTCTTCAATAAATAGAAGAATGTATTCTAACCACGCTGCGCTTTGGTCCTCCTCTCTTCCACCATACGACGATCGTGACAGGGAGAGACAGAGATAAATCTCTGTCAGAGACTTAGGCTTTCTATTTTTCTCAGACATTCTGTGTTTGTGTATCCTCAGCTATTGCTATATCTTTAAGAAACGGGAGGTGATGCATCGTGACCGATGAAACATTTATCACAGGGTGATTTTTCATCAAGTCAAGGAAAGAGCCTCAATCAATATTTCAATGTGCCCATTTGAGGCATGCGTGTGTGAGTCCGTGCGTGTGTCTGTGCGCGTGTATGTGTGTATATGAAAGCTTGTGTGTGCAAGCTTGTGTGCGCATGAGCGTATGTTGTAGTAGGCTGTAGTAACATAGAACCATAGGCTGCTGTCTCCCGGTCTTCCGTCAACCCTAACACACTATCACAGATTATCACACCATCTCTCTATCTCGCTCTCTCTCTCAATTTCAATTTCAATGTCAATTTAACAGGCTTTATTGGCATGGGAAACATATGTTAACATTGCCAAAGCAAGTGAGGTAGATAATATACAAAAGTGAAATAAACAATAAAAAAATGTACAGTAAACATTACACTCACAAAAGTTCCAAAATAATAAATACAGTGTTGCAAATAGTAAAAGTAAAAAGGGAAAATAAATAAACATAAATATAGGTTGTATTTACAATGGTTTGTTCTTCACTGGTTGCCCTTTTCTTGTGGCAACAGGTCACAAATCTTGCTGCTGTGATGGCACACTGTGTGTCACGCCCTGACCTTAGAGAGCCTTTTTATGTCTCTATATGGTTTGGTCGGGGTGTGATTTGGGGTGGGCATTCTATGTTTTGTGTTCTATGTTTCTATATTTCTATGTTTTGGCCGGGTATGGTTCTCAATCAGGGACAGCTGTCTATCGTTGTCTCTGATTGGGAACCATACTTAGGTAGCCCTTTTCCCCTCCTTTCAGTGTGGGTAGTTAACTTTGTTTGTGGCGCTAATGCCCTTGTAAGCTAAACGGTTGTTTCGTTGGCGACATTTTCAATTAAAAGGAAAATGTACGCACACCACGCTGCACCTTGGTCCACTTCTTTCAACGGCCGTGACACTGTGGTATTTCACCCAATAGATATGGGAGTTTATCAAAATCAGGTTTGTTTTCGAATTCTTTGTGGGTCTGTGTAATCTGAGGGAAAAATGTGTCTCTAATATGGTCATACATTTGGCAGGAGGTTAGGAACTGCAGCTCAGTTTCCACCTCATTTTGGGGGCAGTGTGCACATAGCTTGTCTTCTCTTGAGAGCCAGGTCTGCCTTCGGCAGTCTTTCTCAATAGCAAGGCTATGCTCACTGAGTCTGTTCATAGTCAAAGATTTCCTTAATTTTGGGTCAGTCACAGTGTTCAGGTATTCTGCCACTGTGTACTCTCTGTTAAGGGCCAAATAGTATTCTAGTTTCCAATGTGTCAAGCAATTATCTTTTTGTTTTCTCATGATTTGGTTGGTTCTAACTGTATTGCTGTCCTGGGGCTCTGTGGGGTCTGTTTGTGTTTGTGAACAGAGCCCCAGGACCAGCTTGCTTAGGGGACTCTTCAGGTTAATTTATCTGTAGGTGATGGCTTTGTTATGGAGGGTTTGGGAATCGCTTCCTTTTAGGTGGTTGCAGAAATACCGTTTCTTTTCTGGATTTTGATAATTAGCGGGTATCGGCCTAATTGATTGGTGAGCGGACCCCAGACCTCACAAACAGTAAGTGCAATGGGCTCTATAACTGATTGAAGTATTTTTTGCCAGATCCTAACTGGTATGTCGAACTTGCTTTGTCTCTCAGATCATTCACAGCTTTGTGGAAGTTACCTGTTGCGGTGATGTTTAGGCCAAGGCCAATGTAATAGTATAACTTTAGTGCGTCCCCTCGCCCCGACCTCGGGCGCGAACCAGGGACCCTCTGCACACCATCAACAACAGTCACCCACGAACAGCAGTTACCCATCGCCCACAAAAGCCACGGCAAGACTCCCGTTTCTAGATGGAATTTTTATTTGTGGTCCTGGCAACTGGACCTTTTTTGGAACTGGACCTCTCCCTATTTCCCCTCTCCCTCTCTTCTCTCCCTCGTCTCTCCCTCTCTGTTCTCTCCCTCTCTGTCTCTGTTCTCCCTCTCTGTCTCTGTCTCTTTCTCTCCCTCTCTGTCTCTCCTCTCTGTCTCTCCCTCTCTGCTCTCCCTCTCTGTCTCTCCCTCTCTGTCTCTTCTTCTCTCTCTGTCTCTTTCTCTCCTCTCTCCTCTCTCTGTCTATCCTCTCTGTCTCTCCCTCTCTGTCTCTCCCTCTCTGTCTTCTCCTCTCTGTCCTCTCCTCTGTCTCTTCTCTCCTCTGTCTCTTTCTCTCCCTCTGTCTCTTTCTCTCCCTCTCTCCTTTCTCTCCCTCTGTCTCTCTCCCTCTGTCTCTCCCTCGCTGTCTCTCCCCTCTGTCGTCTCGTCTCTTCTCTCTGTCCTCCCTCTCTTGTTCTCCCTCTCTGTCTCTTCTCTCGTCTTCTCCCTCTCTGTCTCTCCCTCTCTGTCCCCTCTCTGTCTCCCCTCTCTGTCTCTTTCTCTGTCTCTCTCCCTCTTTCTCCCTCTCCCTCTCTGTCTTTGAGTAGTGTTTAGCCAGGATGAAAACAGTGTTTAGTCTGCAGGTCTGTTACTGTATGTTCTGTTTTTTCCCCAAATCCCCTGCTCTTCCTGTTGCTGGTCTCCGCAGTAACCTCTCATCTCTGAGCAGTTGCAGCTGTCACACTCGTTTAGAATTCACCCGCTGGCTTCAGTCATCAACCATCAAATATTCATAGAAGAGAGAAGGAAGGATTCTCTCTCACTCCTCCCTCTCTCCCAGTTTCTCTCCTCTCCTCTCTCCCAGTCTCTCCTCTCCTCTCTCCCAGTCTCTCTCCTCTCCTCTCTCCCAGTTTCTCTCTTCCTCTTCCAGTCTCTCTCCTTCTCCCAGTCTCTCTCCTCTCCTCTCTCCAGTTCTCTCCTCTCCTCTCTCCCAGTCTCTCTCCTCTCCTCTCCCCAGCCTCTCCTCTCCTCTTCCCAGTCTCTCTCCTCTCCTCTCTCCAGTCCTCTCTCCTCTCCTCTCTCCCAGTCTCCTCTTCTTCCTCTCTCCAGTTCTCTCCTCTCCTCTCTCCCAGTTTCTCTCCTTCTCCTCTCTCCCAGTCTCTTTCCTCTCCTCTCTCCCAGTTTCTCTCTCTCCTCTCCCAGTCTCTCTCCTCTCTCCCAGTCCTCTCCTCCTCTTCTCTCTCCCGCTCTCTCCTCTCCTTCCCTCTCTCCCAGTCTCTCTCCTCTCCTCTCTCCTCACCTCTCCTCTCTCCTCTCTCCCAGTTATCTCTGTCTCTCTGCTCTCCTTCACTAGTCTCTCTTCATCTTCTCCAGTCTCCTATCTCTCCCTCCCCCTCTCCTCCTCTCTCTCCTCCTCTCTGTCCCCTCCCATCTCTCTTCGCACTCCCTCTCCTCCCCTCCCTCTGTCATCTTTCCAGTCCCTCTCCTCCCTTGTCCGCTCCTTAGTCTCTCTCTCCCAGTCCTTTCCTCTCCCTCCCTCTGTCTTCTTCCCAGTCTCTCCCTCTCTTCCCAGCCCTCTCCTCTCCTCCCTCTGTCCCTCTCCCAGTCTCTCTCTCCCAGCTCCTCTCCTCTACTCCTCGGTCCTCTTTCCCAGTCTTCTCTCTTCTCTATTCCGTTCTCTCCCTCTCCTCCCTCTGTCTCCTCTCCCAGTCGCTCTCTCCAGTCCCTCTCCTCTCCTCCCTCTGTCTCTCTTCACAGTCTCCCTCTCCTCCTATCCCGTTCTCTCTCCTCTCCTCCCTCTGTCTCTCTTCCCAGTCGCTCTCTCCCAGTCCCTCTCCTCTCCTCCCTCTGTCCCCTCTCCCAGTCTCTCTCTCTTCTCTATCCCGTTCTCTTCTCCTTTCTCTCTCTTCCAGTCTCTCTCCTCTCACCACTCTTGTTGTATTCTCATCCTTATCTCAGTATGGAGGGGAGCTTCAAACACAAGGACAGGATGGACATAGAAAAGGGAAGTGCAGAGAGAGGTGACAGAAGATGAAAAGATATGAAAACCTAAAGGAAGAGAATGAGGTTATCAATTCACTCCCATCTCCTCACTCCTCTGTCTCTGCAAATTCCACTACTTATGTCTGATCCTGTGATAGATAAATATACATTTAACTGACATCAATATTTGAAAGAGAATAATGCTATGCTACTTTCTTCATCTTTCCAGTGCCCAAAATAACCTGGGCAGCAGGAGAGAAGAGTAGACCAACATTAACTGTAGCAGGAGAGCAGAGTAAACCAACATTAACTGTAGCAAGAGAACAGAGTAGACCACACTAACTGTACAAGAGAGCATAGAAACCAACATTAACTGTAGCAGGAGAGCAGAGTAGACCAACATTAACTGTAGCAGGAGAGCAGAGTAGACCAACATTAACTGTAGCAGGAGAGCAGAGTAGACCAAATTAACTGTAGCAGGGAGAAGAGTAAACCAACATAACTGTAGCAGGAGAGCAGAGTAGACCAACATTAACTGTAGCAGGAGAGCAGAGTAAACCAACATAACTGTAGCAGGAGAGCAGAGTAGACCAACATTAACTGTAGCAGGAGAGCAGAGTAAAACCAACGATAACTGTAGCAGAGAGAAGAGTAGACCAACATTAACTGTAGCAGGAAGCAGAGTAGACCAACATTAACTTGTAGCAGGAGAACAGAGTAGACCAACAGTTAACTGTAGCAGGAGAGCAGAGTAAACCAACATTAACTGTAGCAGGAGAGCAGAGTAAACCAATATAACTGTAGCAGGAGAGCAGAGTAGACCAACATTAACTGTAGCACGGAGAGCAGAGTAACGACGATAACTGAGCAGGAGAGAAGAGTAGACCAACATTAACTGTAGCAGAGAGCAGAGTAGACCAACATTAACTGTAGCAGGAGAGCAGAGTAGACCAACAAATGTAGCATGAAGCAGAGTAACCAACATTAACTGTGCAGGAGAGCAGAGTAAACCAACATTAACTGTAGCAGAGAGCAGAGTAGTAACCAACATTAACTGTAGCAGGAGAGCAGAATAGACCAACATTAACTTGTAGCAGGAAGCAGAGTAAACCAACATTAACTGTAGCAGAGAGACAGAGTAGACCAACATTAACTGTAGCAGGAGAGCAGAGTAAACCAACATTAACTGTAGCAGAAGCAGAGTAAACAACGATACGTAGCAGAGTAGACCAACATTAACTGTAGCAGGAGAGCAGAGTAGACCAACATTAACTGTCAGAGAGCAGAGTAAACCAACATTAACTGTAGCAGGAGAAGCAGAGTAAACCAACATTAACTGTAGCAGGAGAGCAGAGTAAACCAACATTAACTGTAGCAGGAGAGAAGATAGACCACATTAACTGTAGCAGGAGAGAGAGTAGACCAACATTAACTGAGCAGAGAGCAGAAGTAAACCAACATTAACTGTAGCAGGAGAGCCAGAGTAGACCAACATCTAACTGTAGCAGAGAGCAGAGTAGACCAACATTACTGTAGCAGGAGAGCAAGAGTAACCAACTAATGTAGCAGGAAGCAGAGTAGACCAACATTAACTGTAGCAGAGAGCAGAGTAAGACCAACATTAACTGTAGCAGAGAGCAGAGTAGACCAACATTAACTGTAGCAGGAGAGAAGATAGACCACACTTAACTGTAGCAGGAGAGAAGAGTAGACCAACATTAACTGTAGCAGGAGAGCAAGAGTAAACCAACATTAACTGTAAGCAGAGAAGCAGCACGCAACAATACCAACATTAAACTGAATACAGGAGAAGCAAAGGTAGAACCAAAACATTAACTGTAGCAGAGAGAGCAGAGTAGACCAACATTAACTGTAGCAAGAGAGCAGAGTAGACCAACATTAACTGTAGCAGGAGAGCAGAGTAGACCAACATTAACTGTAGCAGGAGAGCAGAGTAAAACCAACATTAACTTGTAGCAGAGACAGAGTAGACCAACATTAACTGTAGCAGAGAGAAGAGTAGTACCAATTAACTTAGCAAGAGCAGAGTATACCAAAATAACTAGCAGAGACAGAGTAACACCAACATTAACTGTAGCAGGAGAGCAGAGTAAAACCAACATTAACTGTAGCAGGAGAGAAGAGTAGACCAACATTAACTGTAGCAGGAGAGAAGAGAGACCAACATAACTGTAGCAGGAAAGAGATGAGACCACTAATTAACTGTAGCAGACAAGAGTAAACCAACATTAAACTGACAGGATAGCAGAGTAAACAACATTAACTGTAGCAGGAGAGCAAGAGTAACCAACCATTAACTGTAGCAGGAGAGAAGAGTTAGACCAACATTAACCGTAGCAGGCGAGACAGCAGAGTAAGTACCAAACATCTAACTGCAGCAGGAGAGCAGAGTGACCAACCATTAACTGTACAAGAGACAGATAGACCAACATTAACTGTAGCAGGAGAGAGAGTAACCACCAACATTAACTGTAGCAGGAGAGCAGAGTAACCACCACATTAACTGTAGCGAGACGAGCTAAAACCACCAACATTACACTTGTAGCAGGAGAGCAGAGCTAACACCAACATTAACTGTAGCAGGAGAGCAGAGTAGACCATACATTAACTGTAGCAGGAGAGCAGAGTAAACCAACATTAACTGTAGCAGGAGAGCAGAGGGGCGGAAGAGAGGGGTGAAGGAGAGACAGGACTATGAAGGAGAGAGAGGGGGAGTGAGGTAGGGACGAAGGAGAGACAGAGACCTATGAAGGAGTGGGTGAGAAATAGGGAGAGACGGGTGAAGGAGAAACCGAGGACTATGGAGGAGAGAGAGGAGAGGGAGAGAGGGACGAAGGAGAGACAGAGGACTATGAAGGAGAGAGAGGGGGAGTGAGGTAGGGACGAAGATAGACAGAGGACTATGAAGGAGAGAGAAGGGGAGTGAGAGAGAGGAAGTAAAAGAGAGAGGGGTGAAGGAGAGAGAGGTTGCGTAAAGGAGAGCGAGAGAGGGAGAGAGAGCGAGGAGGTCATATTAATATTTCATCCTGCAGGGGGAGGTGCTGTCCCAGCAGTCCTTGTGATCAGCAGGGCTATACAAATATTTACCTTAAACAGCACTGTGGGACATGAGAGCAGAGTAGAGGAGAGATTAGAGGAGCCCCAGCCCCAGCCTCAGCCCTGACACAATGTGACACATGCAGAAAGCTGCCTGTATGCCCCCTCAGCTAAACTAAACTGGGTCACCACTGGCCACACAACACACACAGAGGAAGAGACGGAGGATTTAACCAGAGATAAAGGGAGGAAGAAAAGAAAGGGTAGGAGAGAAAAGGGGGATAAAATGGGGGTAAGGGAGACAAATGGGGAGGAAGAGAGATGGAGGCAAAAGAGGTGGACAAAGAGGAGAACTACAGAAGGATAAAAAGGAAGAGAGAGAATGGGTGGGAAAGTTAGATGGAGTAGAAGAGGAAGAGTGAAGAGGAGGGAGAAAGTCAATGATTTATTCAGTTCTATGTTTCTGTGGGACACCAGCGCTGTGTGGCTTAAAGCTTTGGGCCTTAAGAGGTAAAACATCATGGAGAGCCAACCATTACAGTGTTTAAAGTGCTGCCTCCCTCTCACTCCCTTTATTACAGTATGGTTAGCTCTCACATAAACCACACATCCATGGTTTATATCACGTGTCAAACTCATTCCACGGAGGGCTGAGTGTCTGCAGGTTTTCGCTCCACCCTTGGACTTGATGAATTAAGGTCAGTAATTAGTAAGGAACTCCCCTCACCTGGTTGTCTAGGTCTTAATTGAAAGGAAAAACCAAACACCCGCAGACCCTCGGCCCTCTGTGGCACCCCTGTTTTCTATAATATTTTTGTTTACTTCTCAGCACTGTGTGTGTGTTGTGTACGTATGACATCTAACATCTGACAAGGTAAGCAAGATGTCTGAATCACCGACACCAGACACGTCTCCAACATACCCTACAGCCCAAAACGACGGGACAGGGTTGGGACTTGGAACACCATGTAAGCTTCAAGGACTAACAGATCACAGCTTTCCCCCCCCAAAACTACAAAGCAAAAGGCCCTTTTATGTCTGTCGGGCGGTGGGTGAAGATCAACCAACCAGTGGCCAGCCGTCTGTCTGAGAGCTCATCAACATCAAACGGCTGGCAGGAAGAGCACCGGTTGGCACAGATGGCCCAAGTCAAACGGGACATTCTGATGAGGAACAACCAGGTATTAGTAGTCTAGGCAGGGAACGATGGAAGAGGAGAGGAGAGAGAGAGGAGAACAACACACAGGTGCAGGCTGAGATGATTGAAGGGGTAGGAGGAGGTGGAGTGGAGAGAGGGAGTGGAGAGAAAAGAGAGATGCAGCTGGGAGGACTGGCTTTTGTTCTTTCTTTGTCTACTTCATATCATACCACACACACAACACAGACACATACCGTAACACCACATACCACTCACTGCAGTATTCATACCACTCACTGCAGTATTCATACCACTCACTGCAGTATTCATACCTTATGGGAGATACAACAGCATAAACTAAACTCATAACTGACATCCATCTGCCTTTGAGGAGAATCTCAGGTTCTTCTCACATTGGGAGTTCGGGTGTGAAGTAGAGGGCCTCTGGATGATATGCAGTCTCCTACTCCCATCTAGTGGTTATACATGACATATTCAAAGAAATTGACTGTGTCCAAATACCAGTAGGCTACATGTGTTGTAAATGTTTTATAGTAGGCCTATGTGAAATTTCTCAAATGTAGTATGGTTTAAATGCCAGGATGTCATACTCATTTCAGCTTTTCATCCAGTAGAATTCGCTGCACACTACTGAGGAAGAGGATAGTATTTCAAAACCCACGTTCGTCTGACAAGAGCTAATTAACAGCTGATAATAAACTGAGGGGAGGCGTTGTACCAAAATGAACGAATGGCGGGAATCAACGCACTTGCGCATTAGATTAAGCCTTCTCAGTAGGATGCTGTTATTTGTTTCTTTCTGCATTCATTTTTACTTAATATGATTCAGTGGGGGCTCCTCAGAGGTGAAGGGAAGGACCATCCTCCTCAGGGATTTTTTTTTGTTTGTGAAACATTAAAAAAGTTATTAAACTATACTAAATATATTCACATGTCACCAAATAATTGATTAAAACACACTGTTTTGCAATGAAGGTCTACAGTAGCCTCAACAGTTCTCTGTAGGGTAGCACCATGGTGTAGCCAGAGGACCGCTTCCGTCCTCCTCTGGGTACAAAAAGGCTCATGGTTCTCACAACCTTCCATAGACTTACACAGTAATTCTGTAGGTCGTCCTCTAACCAACACTATATATACAAATGTACAGTCGTGGCAGAAAGTTTTGAGAATGACACAAATATACATTTTCACAAAGTCTGCTGCCTCAGTTTGTATGATGGCAATTTGCATATACTCCAGAATGTTATGAAGAGTGATCAGATGAATTGCAATTAATTGCAAAGTCCCTTTTTGCCATGCAAATGAACTGAATCCCAAAAAAACATGTCCACTGCATTTCAGCCATGCCACAAAAGGACCAGCTGACATCATGTCAGTGATTCTATCGTTAACACATCGTCATAGGATGCCAGCTTTCCAATAAGTCAATTCGTCAAATTACTTAGGCACACAAGCCTAAGATCACCATGCGCAATGGCAAGCGTCGGCTGGAGTGGTGTAAAGCTCGCCGCCATTTGGACTCTGGAGAGGTGGAAACGAGTTCTCCGGAGCGATGAATCACACTTCACCATCTGGCAGTCCGATGGACGAATCTGGGTTTGGCGGATGCTAGGCGAACGCTACCTGACCGAATGCATAGTGCCAACTGTAAAGTTTAGTGGAGGAGGAATAATGGTCTGGGGCTGTTTTTCATGGGTTGGGCTAGGCCCCTTAGTTCCAGTGAAGGGAAATCTTAACGCTACATCATACAATGATATTGTAGACGATTCTGTGCTTCAAACTTTGTGTCAACCGTTTTGGGAAGGCCCTTCCTGTTTCAGAATGACAATGCCCCCGGGCACAAAGTGAGATCCATACAGAAATATTTTGTTGAGATTGGTGTGGAAGAAGTTGACTGGCCTGCACAGAGTCCTGACCTCAACCCCATCGAATACCTTTGGGATGAATTGAAATGCTGACTGCGAGCCAGGTCTATTTGCTCAACATCAGTTCCTAACCTCACTAATGCTCTTGTGGCTGAATGGAAGCAAGTCCCCGAAGCAATGTTCCAGCATCTAGTGGAAAGCCTTCCCAGAAGAATGGAGGCTGTTATAGCAGCAAAGGGGGGACCAACTCCATATTAATGCTCATGATTTTAGAATGTGATGTTCAATGAGCAGGTGTCTACATACATTTGGTCATGTTGTGTATCAGAGCTTTACAGCATGAACTGACATGTTGTCCACCCAATCAAAGGATCAGAGAATTAATCAAGTACTGAAAGCATCAACTACAGCCAGCAAGAACTGCAGTGCATAAAATGTGGTGAGTAGTTGACTCAAAGAAAGAGAAAGACAATAGTTGAACAGTTTAGAACAAATTATTTTCTTCAAAAGTGAAAGGGAAGCTGCATTTACTTAGCTAGCAAATGCAGCTAGCTAGTTTAGCCTACTCAAACACCCTGCTTAAAGAGAGGGATGCTATGTTAACTAGCTGGCTATGACTATCCAACACAACACTGGACCTCTTCCAAGTCTAGGTAAGCTTTTGGTTTGTCTCATTTATTGGGGCCCGCCAATGTAACTGCAACACTGTACACTGTACTGCTGGTTTACTAACGTGTTAGTTGTATTAGCTACAGTGCCCTCAAAAAGTAGGTTTTTAGACATTTTTGCAAATGGATTAAAAAATGTATTATAAGTATTCAGTATTTGCTATGAGACTCGAATTTTAGCTCAGGTGCATCCTGTTTCCATTGGTCATCCATGAGATGTTTCTACAACTTGATTGGAGTCCATCTGGGGTAAATTCAATTGATTGGACATGATTTGGAAAGGCACACACCTGTCTATATAAGGTCCCACAGTTGACAGTGCATGTCAGAGCAAAAAACCAAGCCATGAGGTCGAAGGAATTGTCCGTAGAGCTCCGAGACAGGATTGTGTCGAGGCACAGATCTGGGGAAAGGCACCAAAAAAATGTATTCAGCATTGAAAGTCCCCAAGAACACAGTGGCCTCCATCATTCTTAAATGGAAGACGTTTAGAACCACCAAGACTCTTCCTAGAGCTGGCCGCCTGACCAAACTGAGCATCAGGGGAGAAGGGCCTTGGTCAGGGAGGTGACCAAGAACCCGATGGTCACTCTGACAGAACTCTAGAGTTCCTCTGTAGAGATGAGAGAACCTTCTAGAAGGACAACCATCTCTGCAGCACTACAACAATCAGGCCTTTATGGTAGAGTGGCCAGACCGAAGCCACTCCTCAGTAAAATACACATGACAGCACTCTTGGAGAAGGCTGAAAGGCACCTAAAGACTCTCAGGCTATGAGAAACAAGATTCTCTGGTCTGTTGAAACCAAGATTTAACTTTTGGCCTGAATGCCAAGTGTCACATCTGGAGGAAACCTGGCACCATCCCTACGGTGAAGCATGGTGGTGGCAAGATCATGCTGTGGGGATGTTTCTCAGCGGCAGGGACTGGGAGACTAGTCAGGATCGAGGAAAATATGAACGGAGCAAAGTACAGAGAGATCCTTGATGAAAATCTGCTCCAGAGCGCCCAGTTCCTCAGACTGGGGTGAAGGTTCACCTTCCAACAGGACAACGACCTTAAGCACTTAGCCAAGACAATGCAGGAGTGGCTTCGGGACAAGTCTCTGAATATCCTTGAGTGGCCCAGCCAGAGACAGGTCTTACACCCAATCAGACATCTCTGGAGAGACCTGAAAATAGCTGTGTAGCAATCCTCCCCATCCATCCTGACAGAGCTTGAGAGGATCTGCAGAGAGGAACGGGAGAAACTCCTCAAATACAGGTGTTTCAAGCTTGTAGCATCATACTCAAGAAGAGTTGAGGCTGTAATCACTGCTAAAGGTGCTTCAACAAAGTACTGAGTAAAGGGTCTGAATACTTATGTAAATGTCATATTTCGGGTTTTTTTTCTTTTTAATACATATGCAAAAATGACTGTTTTTGCTTTGTCATTATAGGTTATTGTGTGTATATTGATGAGGGAAAACAGTTTAATACATTTTAGAATAAGGCTGTAACGTAACAAAATGTGGAAAATGTCAAGGGGTCTGAATACTTTCCAAAGGCATTGTAGGTTGACTATGACATCACTTTAGTTAATATAGTGACAACGATGTAGGCTATGTGTAGCGGATATGATATGGTTTGGCTTGGAAAGGTTTTTTTGCCTGGTCACATACAGCTGATATGTTGTGCATTGAAGTCCACAAACAAAGGGAAAATGTGAGAAGAGGAGAAATGTAGATGTGATACAACGTGGCTGCTATGAAAGTGAACTGTGTTTACTTGTGATTATGGGTGTATTCATTCTGACAATTATGTTGAAAAACGTTTCTTAAACGGAAGCAATCATAACAAAACGGGGATAAACATACCTGAATTTGTCCAGTAGAAACTCTTGTTTGTAACTGTTGGACTAATGATTACACCCTAGATCAGCTAAATGCAGGCTAGAGTGTGCAAGGCAGTTTTGAATGTGTTACTGCACCTCAAATTTTTCTCTCGACCTGTGAGCACCTATGTTGTAAACTTTCATTCATAGGCTAGGTTGTAGCAACCTCATGTTTGGTATAGGGAAAATTGGAGTATTACGTAGTAGCCTTAACCTATCGATGTTACATTTAACTGGGTGAATGGAATATGAATAACAGTCATCTAATGTCACAGGAGTTTGGTGGCACCTTAATTGGGGAGATCGGGCTCGGGGTAATGACTGGAGCGGTATCAGTGGAATGGTGTCAAATACATCAAACATAATGGTTTCCATGTGTTTGATGCCATTCCATTTGCTCCGTTCCGGCCATTATTATGAGCTGTCCTCCCCTCAGCAGCCTCCACTGTCCAATATGATGGAAAAAAAATAAGACCATGCTCATGGATAATAAAAAATTGTCCTCCCCCATTTTAAAAGGTCCCGACCGCCACTGGTACGATTAGTTTAAGTAGTAGGCAAGACAGATTTCGGGCACGGCCACTGACTGGAAATAAAGGTAGTTATGTAGTAACTCGAGCATGTCAGTAGAGGTCAGTGTTTAGTCGTGAATTTTTCTCATCGCCTGTTGACGAAGATTATCTATTATATTGACAAGATAGCCGAGCTGACCGCTCTTACAATGGAAATACATGTGCTCAATGATTGAAAAAATGCTAAAGTGTAAACGGGATGACGTCACCCCATTGAAGTTTAATATTAAAACGATTAATGTAAGTGTTAAGGTTAGGGTTAGTTAAGGGTTATAGTTAAGGGTTATAGTTAAGGTTAGGGTATGAATTAAAATGAGGATATGATTCCGTATAGCATTAACAGTGAAGAGATGGGATGGAATGTTGATACACGTGGATGCATGCTACATTTGGTAAGAGTTTAGGGTCAGAGACCCCAGAGTTTTTATTTCAGTGAAGGAAGAGAGTTAGTCTGTCTGGACTGGGCCCAATGTGGCGTGGGGGGAATAATAGATCGACATTTTTGGTATTTTATTAGGATCCCCATTAGCTGATGCAAAAGCAGCAGCTATTCTTCCTGGGATCCACACAAAACATGAAACATGACATAATACAGAACATTAATAAACAAGAATAGCTCAAGGACAGAACTACATGAAAAAATGTTAAAGGCACACGTAGCCTACATATCAATACATACACACAAACTCTAGGTCAAATAGAGGAGAGGCGTTGTGCGGTGAGGTGTTGCTTCATCTGTTTTTTGAAACCAGGTTTTCTGTTTATTTGAGCAATATGAGATGGATGCAATAATGGCTCTACATAATACTGCATGCTTTCTTGAATTTGTTCTGGATTTGGGGACTGTGAAAAGGTGGGTAAGTGTGTGTGTCAGAGCCGTGTGTAAATTGACTATGCAAACAATTTGGGATTTTCAACACATTCATGTTTCTTATAAAAAGAAAATATGAAAATATGAGGCCGTATTTTGTTATATGTTTTCAATCATTTGAAAGGGCAGCTGTTATTGCAATTTATTTCAAATAGCTGTTTGCATATTAGCCTATTGCTCATGATGTGATCAAACATTCTCATGGTTTTTATTTATGGGAGGGAAAAAAATGGGATGAAACAATGGAATTTCGTTTTGTTTTGGCTTTGTATGATTAAACCAATAGGCTATTTGAAAATTATTCTGAACATAACTGATATGAGCAGCTGCGCAGAATGACGCAAATGATTCCATTTGTATTTGTTCAATCCATGTCTGGTCAAAATATTTTTTCCCTTTGATGTGGCCTCATGAAAGCTGGAAATCTAAATATCAAAATCAAAAGATGTAAGGACAAATATTTAATAAAACTCAGTGTGGTCATGATTCATTTATTCAAGGTAGGCATTGGATTCCCGACATTTACTTGGATACCAGTTTGTTTCCCACACCAAATAATGTATTTATTATGGAGGCCCACAAAATACTATGGAATATATGACTAGTTTTCTTTTCTATTGTCATAATAAGAAATGACCCAGCCAACTACCCAGGGCGTGTAAGTAACATTTGATTTGAGATCGTATAGCTAGAAGTAACATTGCTCATTTGCAGGCTTCCTGCAATTAGTCTTTTAAACTTCGAAGACAAGATTATAATACCAGTTTAAACTGCAAAAATATAGTGACTTGCTTTTTGTTGAGACACTGAAACTGCAGACTGCTTTCCAGGGCAAAGAAAAAAACGTGCCAACGACTTTCTGGTGAACAATTCTATAATTATCCAACTTCATCAAGTTAAGATGTTTTTGTGGGTCGTAAACTAGGATCATATGTGTTCATATGTGTTCAGTCACGGGTTGAAATCAGTCACAGTCTAAAATGACGTAACTCAAGTCGACAGGGATGCTATGCTGTGTTTGGGGAAACTATTCATTGCTCCACACAGCTCTCACTTTAAGGGCCAATTATACAGTAATGAGGCCAAATTGATGTGTAGATAAAACGCGGGCAATTATGATATTACTTGCTGCTTATTTAGAAAAAACTGTCTTTGATTGGTCTGTTTACTGCCAAATTATATGATTTTATATACATTATTTTATGATCTATTCCTCTCTTCAAAACTAAGTTGTATAAATTAAATTGTAAAATTAGACTGCATTACTGCTTCCTATAGGCTTAAAAACTAAATTATTATAAAACTTTTAGATATATCATTTTGTTTTATTATTATGATTCATATTGTAGACTAATTTGATAAATATTGAAGTGTGTGTGTGTGTGTTCCATTAATGGGGTCTCACAGCAGGCACATATGGCTTGTGTGATGTCTGCTACTTCATGGTGCTTCAGCCTGATTCATGGACCTGCTCGGCCTCAGCTGGTATTCCACTTTAACCATTTAACACCACATACCTCCCAAAATCTCTCTCTCCTTTCACCCACATACCTTCCCAGACTCTCCCTCTGCCTCTGTCTCTTCCCGGTTGAGGTTGCTTCCCACAGCTCTCAAAGTCCCTCTTCATCTGGCAGCCTCCCCTGTTACCTTCCAAAACCTCTGTCTGTCTTTCTCACTCATATACCGTAAGTCATGTCCTAGACCTGCTGTGTATCCAGTCCCTCTGTCTGTCTCTCTCACTCATATACCGTAAGTCATGTCCTAGACCTGCTGTGTATCCAGTCCCTCTTTCTGTCTCTCTCACTCATATACCGTAAGTCATCCTAGACATGCTGTGTATCCAGTCCCTCTGTCTGTCTCTCTCACTCATATACCGTAAGTCATGTCCTAGACCTGCTGTGTATCCAGTCCCTCTGCTGTCTCTCTCACTCAATATACCGTAAGTCATGTCCTAGACTGCTGTGTATCCAGTCCCTCTGTCTGTCTCTCTCACTCATATACCGTAAGTCATGTCCTAGACATGCTGTGTATCCAGTCCCTCTGTCTGTCTCTCATTGATATTCCTCTTTTTCCAGAAATGTTGTGATTTGTGTCTACTTTAACCTTCACCCTTTTTCAATGTTCCTTGTTCAGTATGTTTCTCATTATCTCTGTCCCTTGAGTCTCAATCCTTCACATACTTCACTTCCTGTCGCTCCTCTCATCTCTGCATTTCTGTCATGGAGAAAGGTTTGAGGATTTCAGCATCATGGCTCTACTGCAGGATGTTGCCACATCTCTTGATTGTGTTACGGCTACACCATGAAACACTCACACAACTTCAGCTGTCAATCATCTAGATGATTAGAGGAAACTCATTAGAAGTTACAGCAATGAGTAATATGAATTATGAATGAATATTGACAATGTCACATTGAGTATGGATAGGATTCCTATCTTCTTCAATGTTCTGCTGACATTGCAATGGTGATGATTCTCCGGTTGTAATGTCAAGTTATGGCAATGATGTCATTATATTTCTATACAAGCCAGACCCTCAACAAAGACATACAATGAAATATCACACAGTATTGAACGTTAAATGAAAGACGAGCTCGTCACAAGTTAAGGCTATGGAGGAACAAAATCATGTCTGTTTCTACTTTTTGAAGAGTATTTGTGGGTGTGAGTGTAAATTATTACTTGTGTTTGGTCAGCCCTCCCTAGATCACACATTTCTCCAGCTTTGTTAGCAAAAAAACAAAAACTGAAGCTTTCTAGACCTCAGTTGCCACCTTCGCTATGAAAAAATATATAGATGGCTACACCATGAGAGCATTGGAGACTTGTGATTATCCTTGAGCAAATTCTCAGCAAAACAATGCCAGCCTGCATGACTTCAGGGGGATTTTTGTTTTCTTGTAGTCATGTTACTCTTGTTTTGGTAAAGTATCTATTCACTTCACACCCATACCCTACCCCCACCTCATCTCCACAAATCCCTCCCATTTTTCATATGTGTCACTGCATTCCAGACCTGGGAAAGCTATAGTTTCACTGGACATGTCCCCCTCACATTCTGAAATTGCATTTTTGCCCCCCCACCCCCACCCCAGTTTTATCATTGGAATGTGATACAAAATGAGGCAACAGTGTGCTTTAGGACCATGCGGACACCTCAGAGAGGTCGGGTAGGCTGTTTGAAGTGTTTATCAGACATAAATAAAATGTTTCATAATTTTCCTTAAATTCGCAAGAGGCTGAATGTATCTCACCGGAGAAAGCATCATGGCAGCGAAACAGCGCCCCTCTGTCTCTGCCCATTTATCTGATGCTGTCTGGTCAAAAAGAGTATGATATTGTTGCCGCCCGTAGCATTGAATGCAAGGGAAGCCAGTGAGCATTTGGCGTCCCTTGATATTTTTTTAATACAATAATAGCCAATAAGCTAAACTAAGCAAGTTCAACTGTGAATGGTCCTGGAGCACACAAAAAAGGGGTAAAGGGAAGGCCGTTTGGATTTGGCTTCACACCAATCACATCACATCAAGCCAAACGTCATCAACAGAAAAAACTTGAATTGTTGCATCTTGTTCTATTGTTGTCGACCAATTGCTAGCTAAAGAGTGTGCAAAACTGTCATCAAGGCAAAGAGTGGCTACTTTGAAGAATCTAAACAATAAAATATATTTTGATTTGTTTAAGCAGCTTTTTGGTTACTACATGATTCCATATGTGTTGTTTCATAGTTTTGATGTCTTCTATTATTCTACGAAGTATTGTTTGAAGTCCGTCTCAGAAAACCAAGATTATATTTGAGGGTATTTTGATATATATGCAAGGCTATTTTGAAAAACCCAAAATATGATTTGATGGCTGCCAAATTGTACACGATTCTTGTCTGGTGAAGGAGGAAGAGGACCGAAAACTGCAGGCGTAAGTGTTTCGTCAATATTTTAATTTCAACTGAAAACACTTACACAAAATAACAACCGAGGAGAAACGAAAACAGTTGCTGCAAGGTGAACAGACACTAAAACGAAAATAAACACCCACAACCAAAATGGGGAAAACAGGGCTACTAAGTATGATTTCTCATCAGAGACAAACGATCGAGCAGTCTGCTCTGATTGAGAACCATTACCAGGCTAGCTAGCTAAAGAGTGTGGCAAAACTGTCATCAAGGCAAAGAGTGGCTACTTTGAAGAATCTAAACAATAAAATATATTTTGATTTGTTTTACACTTTTTTGTTACTACATGATTCCATATGTGGTTGTTTCATAGTTTTGATGTCTTCACTATTATTCTACAAGTATTTTGAGTACCTCTCAGAAACCAAATTATATTTGAGGGTATTTGAATATATGCAAGCTATTTGAAAAACCCAAAATATTGATTTGATGGCTGCCAAATTGTAACGATTCTTGTCTGGTGAAGGGAAGAGGACCAAAATGCAGCGTAAGTGTTCGTCATATTTTATATTTCAAACTGAACACTACACAAAAATAACAACGAGGAGAAAACGAAACAGTTCTGCAAGGTGAACAGACACTAAAACAGAAAATAAACACCCACAACCAAAATGGGGAAACAGGCTACCTAAGTATGATTCTCATCAGAGACAACGATCGACAGCTGCCTCTGATTGAGAACCATACCGCTAGCTAGCTAGCTAAAGAGGTGGCAAAACTGTCATCAAGGGCAAGAGTGGCTACTTTGAAGGAATCAATCCAACTAAATATATCTTTGAATTTTTTTAACACTTTTGTTGGTTACTACCATGATCCATATGTGTTTGTTGTCATAGTTTTTGATGTCTTCACTATTATTCTACAATGTAGAAAATATTTAAAAAAAGAAAAAACATCGAATGAGTAGGTGTGTCCAAACTTTTGACTGGTACTGTATATATATCACATTTACATAAGCATTCAGACCCTTTACTCAGTACTTTGTTGAAGCAACTTTGGCAGCGATTATACCCTCAAGTCTTTTTTGGTATGATGCTACAAGGTTGGCACAACTGTATTTGGGGAGTTTCTCCCATTCTTCTTTACAGATCCTCCCCAGCTCTGTCTGGTTGGATGGGGACAGTCGCTGCACAGCTATTTTCAGGTCTCTCCAGAGATGTTCGATCGGGTTCAAGTCCGGGCTCTGGCATGGCCACTCAAAGACATTCAGAGACTTGTCCAGAAGCAACTCAGGCATGGTCTTGGCTGTGTGCTTAGGGTCGTTGTCCTGTTGGAAGGTGAACCTTCGCCCCAGTCTGAGGTCCTGAGCGCTCTGGAGCATGTTTCCGTCAAGGGTATCTCTGTACTTTGCTCCGTTCATCTTTCCCTTGATCCTGACTAGTCTCCCAGTCCCTGCCGCTGAAAAACATCCCCAACTGCATGATGCTGCCATCCCCATGCTTCACTGTAGGGATGGTGCCAGGTTTCCTGGCATTCAGGTCAAAGAGTTCAATCTTGTTTTCATCAGACCAGAGAATCTTCTTTCTCATGGTCTCAGAGTCCTTTAGGTGCCTTTTGGCAAACTCCATGCGGGCTGTCATGTGCCTTTTACTGGCCACTTTACCATAAATGCCTGATTGGTGGATGGCTGCAGAGATGTTTGTCTTTCTGGAAGGTTCTCCCATCTCCACAGAGGAACCATAGCTCTGTCAGAGTGACCATCAGGTTCTTCTCATCCGATTGCTCAATTCTGTACGAAAGAGTCATAGACCATTTCGGCAACATAGAAGAGAGGAGGATGGCATTTGCATTTCTCAACAAATTGGTTGAGTCAGCATGTTTTTTCTACTTATGCACACGCACACACACACTCGAACACACACACATGCACATGCACACACACATGCACACACACACGCACACAAAGAAATCAGTACCATGGACAGCCACATGATATTTAGCTTATATTAATTGAACTAAATAGTTTTTGGAGTCTTTTAGTTGTCACTATTAAATTAAGCATAGTGATGTTAAACTCTAGAAGCCTTAAGCCTTTGGGTGTCGGGGGGGGGGGGGGGGGGGTTCTAAGCTGACATATGGAATTTTGTTTAAGATGGTGCATATCATGGGATCCATAGTGGGGTCATATTAGTTTGAGTTCAAACTGTTCGGACGCTACAGACGTTTTCAAAAGAAGACTTTTGGAATGTCTCATGGTCTGACAAACACCGCCGTAGCTAACAAATTCTTATTTACAATGACGCCTAGGAACAGTAGGTTTATTCTGCCACTCTTATTGTCTCGGCTTTAGGCCTATACAGTTTACCACGGTGTCAAGGCATATGAACTAACGGGTTATAAAGCAAACAGCTCAATTATCACAACACATAGGTTCTGGCTTGGCTTCCGCTGTGAATTTACTCACGCACCGCTACTGCTATTTTAAACTATTTGAATTCAGATCTCAGAAAGTGACTACTTTTTTCAACTATTTGAATACAGATCTGAGAAACCAACTACTTCAAAAATATATTTGAATACAGACCTCTGGATGTGACTACTTTTCTGAAACTATTAGCTGCCTTCAGCTAATGGCAGGGCTGTATCTGGAACTGCATGTTGAAGATAGAAATAGAATGAATAGAGCACACACAATCTCCTATAATATTCCAATCTATCTGACAGTCCTATTTGATCTACACAGTACATTTCTATCTGAAGATTTTGTAAATGTTATTTCTAGTGAATGTCCATTGGCCAAGGTGTACATAATCAACCCAAACCAATTAGCCAATGACATTTTGTACAGATATGTATAAATAAGTTGACACTCAACTGCTGTGACTCAACATGCCACTGAAAAGGTCGCAAGCTGCAATTAATTTTACGATACCTGAAAATACTGCAGAGTAATTCAACGCCATTTGCAAACATTGCAAACAGCAAGTTGGATGCTTAGCAAAAACAACCGTGACTCTTTCTCCATATGAGGGCAAGTGTTCTTGTTTCAAACACACACTCTACCATCTTTAAAGGGATAGTTTACTCAGAATACAAGCTTATTAGCATGTTGTTGCATTATACTTTGGCAGTTGCATTTTAATAGCATAGCAATGAGCTGAGCTTTTGTAACTACTCAACAGAAGAGGAATAGTGACTGTTCCTTATTCCACTTATGTAATAACTCCATTGCTATGCAATTATAAAGCAATTTCCAAAATCCTTAGTAACAACAATGTTGCTATTGTAATTCTCACAAAGTTACAACACATGTTAAAGAACTGGATGTCAACTGTTACTGCATTACCTTACGTCAATCATTATGAAAATATATTTATTAGTCATTTTGAAGCTGCACAAGTGGTCGACTCAAATGTTGAGGTGATTCCACGTCACTCATGTACTTAGTTTTAGGCTATAGGCTATATTAAAATGAATATCTAAGAGCCCTCCATCCATGTGCCAATGATCATATATCTAGACTAATTCAACTAACTGTTGTAGTTTTTGGTTCTTCATCAACTATTTGTGTCACGTTCTGATCTTTGTTCCTTTTTTATGTCTTTGTGTTAGGTTGGTCAGGGCGTGAGTTGGGGTGGGTAGTCTATGTTCTTTTTTCTATGTTGTTATATTTCTGTGTTTGGCCTGGTATGGTTCTCAATCAGAGGCAGCTGTCGATCGTTGTCTCTGATTGAGAATCATACTTAGGTAGCCTGTTTTCCCCATTTTGGTTGTGGGTGTTTATTTTCTGTTTTAGTGTCTGTTCACCTTGCAGAACTGTTTCGTTTTCTCCTCGTTGTTATTTTTGTGTAGTGTTCAGTTTGAAATTAAAATATGACGAACACTTACGCTGCATTTTGGTCCTCTTCTCCTTCACCAGACAAGAATCGTTACAATTTGGCAGCCATCAAATCAATATTTTGGGTTTTTCAAATAGCTTGCATATATTCAAATACCCTCAAATATAATTTGGTTTTCTGAGAGGTACTCAAAATACTTTCGAATATTCTTTGTTTTTCTGAGACCTGTATTTGAATCCCAAAGAAAATAGTTGTATTTTAGTTGAAAAAGTTATTTTTCTTCAAATAAAAACAAATATAACTATTTTCTGCCCTATTTTCTCCCACTGCCTTTTTTCCACACACACGCACGCACACACACGCACTGTGAGGGGTGTTCTGGTGTAATGTATGAGGGAAGGAATGAACCAAGGTGACCCCCACTCCAGCAGATTGATATTTTGCCTGGCTCCACGTTTGTCAAAACATCTCTGCCTGCCTACACTAAGCCAACGCACTGCCTCATCAAAGCAGCCTGCCGTCCGTCCCATCAGCCAGCCAGCCCAGCTGTAACAGTCTAGATCAGATAACTCACATGCAGTCTATGATGTGCTGCTGGGATACTTCATCCAGAACCTCTTTCTCTTTCAGAGCTCTGCCATTGTTGTAATAGTCTATCATAAAACAGAGGATAGGGTCTCTCTCTTAGTTTTTACTGGCTGGTCCTCCTCTCTCTCATCTCTCTCTCTCTCTCTCTCTCTCTCTCTCTCTCTCTCTCTCTCTCTCTCTCTC
>NC_036841.1:25722911-25726250 GCF_002910315.2 Salvelinus sp. IW2-2015 | reverse complement strand
TCTCTTTCAATTCAATTCAATTCAAAGGGGCTTTATTGGCATGGGAAACATGTGTTAACATTGCCAAAGCAAGTGAGGTGGATAAAATATACAAGTGAAATAAAAATAAAACTTAACAGTAAACATTACACATAAACAGGAAGTTTCACAAAACAAATAAAGACTATTACAAATGTCATTTATATAATGAACAGTGTTGTAACAATGTCAAATGGTTAAAGTACACAAGGGAAAATAAAAATAAACGCATAAATATGGGTTGTATTTACAATGGTGTTTGTTTTCTTACTGGTTGCCGCTTTTCTTGTGGAACAGGTCAAATTTGCTGCTGTGATGGCACAGACTGTGGAATTTTCACCCAGTAGATATAGGAGTTTATCAAATTGGATTTGTTTTTCTAATTCTTTCTCGTCTCTCTCTCTCGCTCTCTTCTCTCTCTTCTCTCTCTTCTCTCTCGTCTCTCTCTCTCTCTCTCTCTTCTCTCTCTCTTCTCTCTCTCTCTCTCTTTGAATGTCTTGAGTACTATTTCTAAGAAAGGCTGTTGTGTTCAAGTCCAACTCCATGTCAGGAACCTCTCTTTACGGTTCTATTTTTACACAGGGCGGGGGTTTAAATACATTTATTTGAAAACTACATGCTTTTTCTCTTCTTTTGTATTTTATATTGCAATGAGTCACTGTCAATTATTTACTGCCCACTGATGATAAACATTTCATACACAAAGACTGCACTGAGATGAAAATGACCTTGAAATGACAGTATAACTTTAGACGAAATTAAAACAATTTTTAGTCATTGTATTTAAAATGTTTTATTATAAATAGGAATAATACTGTGCTTGTACACAAGACATTGTGTCATATCATTCTGTCAAAAAATACAGAAAAATATATAAAAATTAAGGAAACCATTGGAAAGACAAAATACTTTTCTTACTGTTACAGACAAATGTACAATTGAGCGCTGAGTGCTTGTGGCAACCTTAGATCTGTTGAGACATCCAGCTACCATTTAGTGAACAGACGGACACAGTGTTCCTATAAGATATGTGATGTAGTAACTTGACTAAAACATTGAAGAAAGTTTAAGAATAATGTTGCAGAATTGCTTAGATACTTTAGAGAGAATAAATAAGGAAATTACGTAAACACCACACTATTGATCTTTCTGTTTTTGCAACAAGAAAAACCAAAAGACAAAAGACCAACAAAAAAAAAACGATTTGGCTTTGTAATTCTTCATACGTTTTTTTGTTTACTTATTTTTTCCCTTGAATCAATCTGCTCCACATGGGCTTGGAATGACTTCAATGGTTCACAATGTGCGTCCCACCTTTCCCTGTCGTTTTGCTATTATAGCAGTACTGACGATGTTGGTGGTTGTTGTTGCTGTTGCTTCTTGGACCTGGAAGCCTCCGTAGGGACATACTCAAACGTGATTCAAATGTTTATACAGAATGTTCTTAAGACACAAGATCTTATTTGATTCATCTGTTTGATGGCGTCGTCGACTCTGAGGTACGTGATATTGCACTTCTGGTCAGCTGGGTCGGTCTGTGGTGAGGTGGTCCTGGTTTCTCATGTGTCTCTTGGTCATGAGTCTCGTGACCTAACAGGCCTCTATGAGGGGGAACTGCACCCCTGGATGGATCAGCCCTGTCGCCCATCAGAACCCCTGAGTCCCCCCTCCCTCCTCCTCCTCCTTCACCTGGGACTTTCCCCGAAGTCACCCCTGACCCCTAGGAATCCCTCTAAAGCTACAAGAGATCAGAGTTATCAACAGAACACAGTGAGAGTTGAACGGATTGTTTAAAAACACTGATCATTTAACATAGTGAAGGGAAGGAACAGCGGTAGTATACATTACAGGTCTGTTTATGATGATGTACACACACACACACACACACACACACACACACACACACACACACACACACACACACACACACACACACACACACACACACACACACACACACACACACACACACACCACCCTAGCAGAGGGACTACATCTTGATGTCATTAATCACAGAGACTGGATACACGTGTGCGGTTAGGTCTGTAGAAGGGAAAAGGTATTTTCTGGGGGTGGAGGATCCTAATATCCTCTGGCAGGGCGGCAATTAGAAACAGGTGTGTGGTGTGGGCTGCTGAGGTCAGCTGGGGAAGCAGTATTGATCCCTGTCCCAGATTCACTGGTTACTGGGCTCTAGTGTCAAGCCTAACCCAGTCTCAATGGGACTGATATCAAGTCTGCCCACTTCCCTCTCTAGACACTACACACACACGCAGCACACACACACGCGACGCACGCACACACACACACACACACACACACCACACCCACGCACGCAGACACGCACGCACGCACGCACAACACACACACACACACACATGCCGCTGCACTTGTTAGACTGATCACCATGATAATGCTGCTCCCATGGTTCAAACCACTCTTTATCTCTGTCAGTGATCATCACCCTCTTTATGTTTAATTGAGGATAACTCATAACTTAGTCTCATTCTCCTCTGTTTTTCCTTTTAGGTGCCCTTCATTATCTGAGACCTGAGATCACCTGAGGATCTGCCTCTCTAAGTTGACCCCCACCACTCCACCTCTGGCCCACCCAGTTCTTGCCAACCTCGTGCCACCTCTGCCAACCTCTGGCCCAACCCAGTCTCCACCTCTGGCCCAACCCAGTCTCCACCTTTGGCCCAACCCATCTCCACCTCTTGCCCAACCCAGTCTCCACCTTTGGCCCCACCCAGTCTCCTCCTTCTGGCCAGCCCAGTCTCCACCTCTGGCCCAGCCCAGTCTCACCTCTGGCCCAACATAGTCTCCACCTCTGGCCCAACCCAGTCTCCACCTCTGGCCCAGCCCAGTCTTCCACCTCTGGCCAGCCCAGTCTCCACCTCTGGCCCAACCAGTCTCCTCCTCTGCCCAGCCCAGTCTCCACCTCTGGCCCAGCCCAGTCTCCACCTCTGGCCAACATAGTCTCCCCTCTGGCCCAACCGTCTCCACCTCTGGCCCAACCCAGGTCTCCACCTTTGGCCAACCAGTCCCACCTCTGGCCCAGCCCAGTCTCCACACTCTGGCGCCAGGCCCAGTCTCCACCTCTGGCCCAGCCCAGTCTCCACCTCTGGCCCAGCCCAGTCTCACACACCTTCTGGCCTAACCCAGTCCTCCACCTCTGGCCCAGCCCAGTCTCCCCCTCTGGCCTAACCAGTCTTCCAACCTTGTGGCCCAACCCAGCTCCACCTCTGGCCAACCAGTCTCACCTCTGGCCCAGGCCCAGGTTCTCCACCTCCGCCCACCCAGGTCTCCGATCTCTTCCTC
>NC_036841.1:25715936-25722034 GCF_002910315.2 Salvelinus sp. IW2-2015 | reverse complement strand
GTGTGTGTGTGTGTGTGTGTGTGTGTGTGTGTGTGTGTGTGTGTGTGTGTGTGTGTAGATCTGTAGCTCTGTTTGACTCACCTGGGAGTGTCTTTTCTGTCCACTTACATATCTCTTCAAGATATTTCATTAGGCATTTCTTTCTCTCGGATATTAGGTTAAATATTCCCTCGATACCTGCAGTCCTTTTTAAAGCCGTAGCAGCCATCTACATGGACTGGTGTCTTTGCTTTGAAGGGTGAGGTTGCTGCGAGGTCGAGGGACTGGCCTGATTGGGTGACCCACAGAGGGAAATTGAAAACTGCAGGGTGCTCTAATCACTGCTGAACGCATGTGGATGATGTCGGTTTTTGAGAGTTACATGAAGGTTTGTTTGATGTCAGAGTTAGTGTAATGTTAATGTGAACTGAAGGGCCTCCTCACTGTTTAACAAGCCTTCCATAAGGAAACGATCCAGGAGACACTATCTTACACTATTAGTACTGTTTCATAGGAATGAACTGAATTGCTGACAGGCGAGGCGAGGTGAGCTACAGTATACTAAAGGACAGATAAGTTCCAATATACTCAGTGTTACTTCAGAGATAGGATCAAACAACTTATCCTGTCTGAAACCCTGCTGTTTTCATTGGATGGAAACACGTCATGTAAACACTGCTAGAGTCCTATCAACACATTTGTCCTTTGTAAATGTATCGGTGCAGTAGACTTAAGAGCGGTGAAAGGTTAAGGCGGCTACAGTTGATTGGAGAGATATCTTCCTAAGTGTTTAAGTGGTAATAAAAGTGAGCGATATTGACCTTACTTTGTCCGTGGTACTGCCCATACTGGTAGGAGGCCACAGGGTCCACACTGTAGGCAGGAGCGCTGTAGGAGGACGGGCAGTAGGACTGGGAGTTGGGCAGCGAGGGGAGACTGGGGATGTTGGGGACACTGGACAGGGCCTCCAGACCCTTGATGTGCTCCAGACGCTGGGAGCAGCTGGCCCCCATGCCCCCGGGGGGCTCCAGGCCTCCTGTCAGGGGGGAGAGGGCATAGTCACTCTGGGGCTGGTGGGGCACCCCGCCTGGGTTCAACAGACCCATCACCTGGAGAGAGAGGGAGGGAGAGAAAGGGAGGATGAGTGTTATTGACGTGACGTTATTGACGTTCCATTCAGATAGGTGGTTAAGTGATTTTGGCACAGCTTGGTGTTAGGTATCATCCCAACCCCCATATATAACACATACCAACACAGCCTAACTCAGACAGGAAGTTCCCCTCCACTGACATCAAAACCCTTCCATCAGGCCTTCCCAGACAGGCAGAGATAGCTTCACAGAGGAAGAATTAACCAATTTGTCTCAGAACTCAACTTATTTGGAAATTCCCTCCTGTCGCCGCTCCAAAAAGCAAAAGATGAGATAAAGACTTATCGCCAAAGATGTCCCAACACAGATAACATGGTAGACCTTTAGAAGCAGAGAGAAAAACTCTGGACCACAACAGACAAGCTGCAGACAAACAGGCTAGGCTTTGACCTGTTATTGATTAGCTGCCCGATAATCGAATTTGGGGGAATATTTCTTGGCGAGCGAAGGACGGAAAAGAGCCGTAGGGTATCGTTATAGAGGAGGTTCAGACAGAACGAGCCGATAACAAACCCTCACTAACTTTATCTGGACGGATAAGAAAGAAAGTTCAACAAAGTGTCTAATAAACAGATAATTGCTGTGACTCAAGATCATCTCACTGGATACCAACGTGACCACTTTAAACCTCCCTACCTCTAAATGCATCAAATCCCTCTAAACAGAGACCTGTAGCCTCTGTCGATGTCCTAATGAAAAGCAGGTTCGCTGCATGTTGGGCTCTTCTGGCCCTATAAGTGACATATTATTCTACATCCACACACACAGATGGTCCCGCTTAAGTCATTTCCCAGGCAGGGGACAGAGGAGCCCATGTTGATTTTGAGAGGGGAGTTGTGTTTCTCGACCCCAGTAACATTTTCCCCAAAAATTACCTGCGTTTTGGAACGCTCTAGTTAAACAGAAAAAGTATATGGACGGATGGCGTGGTCGATCCTGCGTGTGTGTGCGTGTGCGTGTGCGCGTGCGCGTGTTTCCTTGATTTCCCACGGTAGCTGCGTATGGACTACGTAAGAGAGGGAGGGAGGTGTAGATAAACGTAAAGAAAGTCTTAACAGAGATTCAGGGAGGGGTAGTTTCCCATGAACCTTAAAACACACACTCTCACACATACATTATGGTTGTCATACAGAAGCCCTGTCCGTGGAATCTTGACAAACACCCTTGAAGAGGATGATGTGTGTTCCTTACAAATGGAAAACATGTGGGGGTCAGGCAGCCCATTTATCAGAGAGAGAGAGAGGAGATGAGGGGTGTTCCATTTGTAGAATTGTGTATTGCGCCAACATGTATCAAAAGTTCTCCACATCTTGCATGCAAATAATAAGTATAAATCCAGCTTAGTTTCTACATAGAGTAGGCCTAGTTGATCTTCCATATACAGTCTTCATAACCATTTTATAAATTAAAGACCCATCCAATTTAAGTCAATTCATAATTTAAACTAAGAAGGACTATACATTCCTATATTCCACACACGTACCAAAAAAAATTAGATAGCCTGCACCAATTATATAGGTAACAAAACATGGAAAGTAATCTACATAAATTACACACATAATTCAATTTATATTCGGTAGTAATCAATTTGAACACTGGAACCTTGATTTATTACTGTGCCAAAGCGCGAGGATATTATACGCGTGTTGATGGGCTAAAGCATGGGAAGATTTAGAGGCAATGACGAAGAGACTGGAAGCAAAAGTATATTTCCCCTACTGCAACAGAAAAATACTGAATATTGTCTAAAAATATTTCGTATTTGGAAAAGTTTTTCAAGAAAAAAAGCAGGCCCGACTGAGGTGAAGTTAGTGCCTCCACAATGACTGGTAAGAAATGACGAGACTACAATAAAAAATAATTGATAGACAATATCTCCCCTCCTTATGACTTAGCCTATTCATTGTCATTTATATCAATTGAACACATTTCAGTAGATTAAACTGAACAAAATAAATGTCTCACAAATTACCAACAAGTATCTTAAATGTTCATCAATAATATCAAACATTTCAAAGGTTTCCCTTTCCCACCATGTGCCCTGTGTAAATGTCCTTTTTGTATACTGTCTAACCATGCCAGCCTCTCCAGTCATTCATCCTTCATGTCCATATCGTCACACTCTCTAAAGTGACCCTGAAGCACTGAAGCACTGGTGTGTGTGTGTGTGTGTGTGTGTGTGTGTGTGTGTGTGTGTGTGTGTGGGGGTCTGACTTTGAGCAGCTGAAATCTCATTTTCTGCCTGTTAGGACAGCCTTTAATGTTTAGGTAAAGGGACGATAAGCCTCATGCCTGTATAATTGGCCATAATTGTCTTTTCAGTATAATTTGTCTCATCTTCTCCTCATTCATTTGTCCTCCTCCATGTCAGTCCTCTGTCCTTTTCAAGTCCTTTCACTCCACCTCAAAGTTAACAAAGTGTCTAATAAACAGATAATTGCTGTGACTCAGATCATCTCACTGGATACCACGTGACCCACTTAAACCTCCCTACCTTAAATGCATCAAATCCTACTAAACAGAGACCTGTAGCCTCTGTCGATGTCCTAATGAAAAGCAGGTTCGCTGCATGTTGGGCTCTTCTGGCCTATAAGTGACATATTATTCTACATCACACACACAGATGGTCGTCAGTTATTTCCCAGGCAGGGACAGAGGAGCCATGTTGATTTTGAGAGGGGAGTTGTGTTTCTCGACCCGTAACATTTTCCCAAAAATTACCTGCGTTTTGGAACGCTCTAGTTAAACAGAAAAAGTATTGGACGGATGGCCGTGGTCGATGCCTGCGTGTGTGTGCGTGTGCGTGTGCGCGTGCGCGTGTTTCCTTGATTTCCACGGTAGCTGCGTATGGATACGTAAGAGAGGGAGGGAGGTGTAGATAAACGTAAGAAAGTTTTAACAGAGATTCAGGGAGGGGTAGTTTCCCATGAACCTTAAAAACTACACTATCTCACACATACATTATGGTTGTCATACAGGAGCCCTGTCCGTGGAATCTTGACAAACACCCTTGAAGAGGATGATGTGTGTTCCTTACAAATGAGAAAATGTGGGGGTAGGCACCCATTTATCAGAGAGAGATGAGAGGAGATGAGGGTGTTCCATTTGTAGAAATTGTGTATTGCGCCACATGTATAAAAGTTTCCACATCTTGCATGCAAATAATAAGTATAATCCAGCTTAGTTTCTACATTAGAGTAGGCCTAGTTTGATCTTCCATATACAGTCTTCATAACCATTTTATAATTAAAGACCCATCCAATTTAAGTCAATTCATAATTTAACTAAGAAGGACTATACATTCCTATATTCACACCGTACCAAAAAAAATTAGATAGCCTGCACCAATTATATAGGTAACAAAACATGGAAAGTAATCTACATAAATTACACACATAATTCAATTTATTATTCGGTAGTAATCAATTTGAACACTGGAACCTTGATTTATTACTGTGCCAAAGCGCGAGGATATTATACGCGTGTTGATGCTAAAGCATGGGAAGATTTAGAGGCAATGACGAAGAGACTGGAAGCAAAAGTATATTTCCCTACTGCAACAGAAAAATACTGAATATTGTCTAAAAATATTTCGTATTTGGAAAAGTTTTTCAAGAAAAAAAGCAGGCCCGACTGAGGTGAAGTTAGTGCCTCCACAATGACTGGTAAGAAATGACGAGACTACAATAAAAAATAATTGATAGACAATATCTCCCTCCTTATGATTAGCCTAATTTATTGTCATTTATATCAATTGAACATTTCAGTAGATTAAACTGAACAAAATAAATGTCTCACAAATTACCAACAAGTATCTTAAATGTTCATCAATAATATCAAACATTTCAAAGGTTTCCCTTTCCCACCATGTGCCCTGTGTAAATGTTTTTTGTATACTGTCTAACCATGCCAGCCTTCCAGTCATTCATCCTTCATGTCCATATCGTCACACTCTCTAAAAGTGACCCTGAAGCACTGAAGCACTGGTGTGTGTGTGTGTGTGTGTGTGTTGTGTGTGTGTGTTTGTGTGTGTGTGTGGGGGGTTGACTTTGAGCAGCTGAAATCTCATTTTCTGCTTGTTAGGACAGCCCTTAATGTTTAGGTAAAGGGAGACAAGCCTCATGCCTGTATAATTGGCATAATTGTCTTTTCAGTATAATTTGTCTCATCTTCTCCTCATTCATTTGTCCTCCTCCATGTCAGTCCTCTGTCCTTTTCAAGTCCTTTCACTCCACTCACACCCACCTCCACTCTCCCCACCTCCCGATATAATAAGAGTATGACTGTGTGTGTGTGTGTTGTGTGTGTGTGTTGTGTGTGTGTGTGTGTGTGTGTGTGTGTGGTGTGTGTGTGTGTGTGTGTGTGTGTGTGTGTGTGTGTGTGTGTGTGTGGTGTGTGTGTGTGTGTAATGGTGTGTGTGTGTGTGTGTGTGTGTGTGTGTGTGTGTGTGTGTGTGTGTGTGTGTGGTGTGTGTGTGTGTGTGTTGTGTGTGTGTGTGTGTGTGTGTTTGTGTGTGTGGTGTGTTGTACTGCTAACGTGCTGTGTGTGTAGTCTGTTGACTCCCTGGGAAGAGAGCCGTTGCTGATGGCAGGGTTTCAGGAGGGGCCTCCTGACGTGATGAAGCTGTCGGAGTAGCCTGAGAAGTGTGGCGTTCCAGAGGCCAGGCAGTAGGCAGACCCCCCATCCTGTCCTCCCCTCCTGAGCTCTGGTGGTGGCCCTGAGGACGGGGGCAGGGGCTGGGGCGGTGCAGCGTGCTGGCCTGTCGAACCGCTAAGGGAAGGACAAATAGAAAAGAAGAACTTACATTTACGTATATTGTCTCTCAAATTGTCAGATTATTAACATTGTAGTCAATATTTAAATAAATGACTTTGCTAATCAAGCTCAAGGGTCTGAACTCTGAGAGCAATAGCTGTATATTGAAACACACAGGATGTTTAGCCTGTGGCTTGTTTACAGAGGTGTCCA
>NC_036841.1:25703794-25715911 GCF_002910315.2 Salvelinus sp. IW2-2015 | reverse complement strand
CCCCCACCTCCCGATATAGATAAGAGTATGAACTGTGTGTGGTGTGTGTGTTGTGGTGTGTGTGTGTGTGTGTGTGTGTGTGTGTGTGTGTGTGTGTGTGTGTGGTGTGTGTGTGTGTGTGTTGTGTGGTTGTGTGTGTGTGTGTGTGTGTAATGTGTGTGTGTGTGTGTGTGTGTGTGTGTGTGTGTGTGTGTGTGTGTGTGTGTGTGTTGTGTGTGTGTGTGTGTGGTGTGTGTGTGTGTGTGTGGGTGTGTGTGTGTGTGTGGTGTGGTGTGGTTGTACACGTGTACACGTGTCTGTGTGTGTAGCTCTGTTGACTCACCTGGGAGAGAGCCGTTGCTGATGGCAGGGTTCATGGGAGGCCTCTGACGTGATGAAGCTGTCGGAGTAGCCTGAAGAAGCTGTGGCGTCCAGAGGCCAGGCAGTAGGCAGACCCCCCTCCTGTCCTCCCCTCCTGAGCTCTGGTGGTTGGCCTGAGGACGGGGGCAGGGGCTGGGGCCGGTGCAGCGTGCTGGCCTGCTCCGACACCGCTAAGGGAAGGACAAATAGAAAAGAAGAACTTACCATTTACGTATATTGTCTCTCAAATTGTCAGATTATTACATTGTAGTCAATATTTATAATAAATGACTTTGCTAATCAAGCTCAAGGGTCTGAACTCTGAGAGCAATAGCTGTATATCTGAAACACACAGGATGTTTAGCCTGTGGCCTTGTTTACAGAGTGTCCCATCCTTGTGATATGGATGTAGGGGATACGGGCTGTCAGACAGCTGATAGGTGAAGAGACTGGACATGGCAGAGGGCGGGAAGCCCCAGGGATCAGGTGATTGAAGGCCATGAGCTGACTAGCTCCAGCCTGCTTCCTCCTCGGGCTCTTCTGTTACTGAACCACACCTGGGGAAAGAGGAAACATGACATGAGATCTTACATTGTCTTAAACATACGTCCCACAAATACAGTGCATTCGGAAAGTATTTAGACCCCTTGAAATGTTCCACATTTTGTTACGTTACAGCCTATTTCAAATTAATTAAATGGAAAAAAATCCTTAGCAATCGGACAGAAATACTCATAATGACAAACCTAAAACAAGTTTTTAGAAATGTGTGCAAATGTATGAATAAAAACAATATTTACATTAAAAACTTATTTCACATTAGTATTCAGACCCTTTCTATGAGACTCTAAATTGAGCTCAGGTGCATCCTGTTTCATTGATCATCCATACAGTCCACCGGTGGTAAATTCAATTGATTGGACATGATTTGGAAAGGCACACACCTGTCTATATAAGGTCCCACAGTTGACAATGCATGTCAGAGCAAAAACCAAGCCATAAGGTCGAAGGAATTGTCGTATAGATCTGGGTATGGGTACAGAAAAGGGTACGAAAAAACTTCTGCAGCATTGAAGTCCCCAAGAACACAGTGGCCTCCATCATTCTTAAATGGAGAAGTTTGGAACCACCAAGACTCTTCCTAGAGCTGACCGCCCAGTCAAACTGAGTAATCGGGGGAGAAGGGCCTTGGTCAGGGGGGTGACATGAACCAATGGTCACTCTGACAGAGCTTAGAGTTCTCTCTGTGGAGATGGAGAACTTCCAAAAGGCACCTAAAGATGCTCAGACCATGAAGAAAAGATTCTATGGTCTCATGAAACCCAGCTTGAAATCTTTGGCCTGAATGCCAAGCGTCACGTCTGGAGGAAACCTGGCACCATCCATACTGTGAAGCACGGTGGTGACAGCATCATGCTGTGGGGATGTTTTTCAGTGGCAGGGACTGGAGACTGAGTAGGATCGAGGGAAAGATGAACGGAGCAAGTACAGAGATTCTTGATGAAAAACCTTGTGATATGGATGTAGGGGGATACGGGCTGTCAGACAGCTGATAAGGTGAGAGACTGGACATGGCAGAGGGCGGGAAGCCCCCAGGGATCAGGTGATTGAAGGCCATGAGCTGACTAGCTCCAGCCTGCTTCCTCCATCGGGCTCTTCTGTTACTGAACCACACCTGGGGAAAGAGGAAAACATGACATGAGATCTTACATTGTCTTAAACATACAGTCCCACAAATACAGTGCATTCGGAAAGTATTTAGACCCCTTGAAATGTTCCACATTTTGTTAAGTTACAGCCTTATTTCAAATTAATTAAATGGAAAAAAATCCTTAGCAATCGAGACAGAATACCTCATAATGACAAACCTAAAACAAGTTTTTAGAAATGTGTGCAAATGTATGAAATAAAAACAATATTTACATTAAAAACCTTATTTACATTAGTATTCAGACCCTTTCTATGAGACTCTAAATTGAGCTCAGGTGCATCCTGTTTCCATTGATCATCCATACCAGTCCACCGGTGGTAAATTCAATTGATTGGACATGATTTGGAAAGGCACACACCTGTCTATATAAGGTCCCACAGTTGACAATGCATGTCAGAGCAAAAACCAAGCCATAAGGTCGAAGGAATTGTCCGTATAGATCTGGGTATGGGTACAGAAAAGGGTACGAAAAAACTTCTGCAGCATTGAAGGTCCCCAAGAACACAGTGGCCTCCATCATTCTTAAATGGAAGAAGTTTGGAACCACCAAGACTCTTCCTAGAGCTGACCGCCCAGTCAAACTGAGTAATCGGGGGAGAAGGGCCTTGGTCAGGGAGGTGACATGAACCCAATGGTCACTCTGACAGAGCTCTAGAGTTTCTCTGTGGAGATGGGAGAACCTTCCAAAAGGCACCTAAAGATGCTCAGACCATGAGAAAAAAGATTCTATGGTCTCATGAAACCCAGCTTGAAATCTTTGGCCTGAATGCCAAGCGTCACGTCTGGAGGAAACCTGGCACCATCCATACTGTGAAGCACGGTGGTGACAGCATCATGCTGTGGGGATGTTTTTCAGTGGCAGGGACTGGGAGACTAGTCAGGATCGAGGGAAAGATGAACGGAGCAAAGTACAGAGATTCTTGATGAAAACCTGCTCCAGAGTGCTCAGGACCTCAGACTGGGGCAAAGGTCCACCTTCCAACAGGACAACAACCCTAAGCACACAGCCAATACAAGGCAGGAGTGGCTTCGGGACAAGTCTCTGAATGTTCATGAGTGGCCCAGCCCGGACTTGAACCCGATCGAACATCTCTGGAGAGACCTGAATATAGCTGTGCAGCGACGCTCCCCATCCAACCTGACAGAGCTTGAGAGGATCTGCAGAGAAGAATGGGAGAAACTCCCCAAATAAAGACGTGTCAAGCTTGTAGCGTCATACCCAAGAAGACTCAATGCTGTAATCGCTGCCAACGGTGCTTCAACAAAGTACTGAGTACAGGTCTGAAAACTTATATAAATGTGATATTTCCGTGGGTTTTTTACTTATAAATTAGCAAAAAATTCGAAAAAACTGTTCTTGCTTTGTAATTATTGGGAATTGTGTGTAGATTGATGAGATAAACATTTTTTTTATACATTTTAGAATAAGGTTGTAATGTAACAAAATGTGGAAAAAGTCAAGGGGTCTGAATACTTTCCGAAGGCACTCTATTAATGGTTAATGACTGTAATTTGTGCATATGTGTATATCTCTCTATATGAGTCAATATGTTTTTGTCTGACTGCATTGTTTTTGTTTCTGATTTCTATGTATTGTGTGTGTGTGTGTGTGTGTGTGTGTGTGTGTGTGTGTGTGTGTGTGTGTGTGTGTGTGTGTGTGTGCTGTGCTGCTGTTGTGTGTGCTGTCTAATACCCTGTGTGTTATTAGTCTGATTGTTTTGTGTGTGTGTCGGGGTCATGTGTTCCTCTCCAGACCTGCCCATGTGACTCCTGGCTGCAGCCAACAAGGCAATCTCTATCTCCACATCTCATGCCTCACCACAGGAACATCATTTAAACATAGCAACACAACACTATTTACATGCCCCCCCCCCCCCTATAAATTCCTCTAACTATAAATAAGCTCTGATGGTCTTATTTCAGTCCTGTTCCATAGCCATAAAGTCACCCAAAGCTTCAAATAGTGTAGTTAATGAGAATAAGAAAATTGTATTTGAGGACTGTGCTTGCCTCAAAACTCATCTATTCCAACTAACTCTCAGTCTCACTTCAGAATTAAACGTTCATTAACAGTTGAAGTCGGAAGATTACATACACCTTAGCCAAATACATTTAAACTCAGTTTTTCACCATTTATTGACATTTAATCCTAGTAAAAATGCCCTGTCTTAGGTCAGTTAGGATCCCCACTTTATTTTAAGAATGTGAAATGTCAGAATAATAGTAGAGAGAATGATTAATTCCAGCTTTTATTTCTTACATCACATTCCCAGTGGGTCAGAAGTTTACATACAATCAATTAGTATTTGGTAGCATTGCCTTTAAAATTGTTTAACTTGGGTCAAATGTTTCATTTAGCCTTCCACAAGCTTCGCACAATAAGTTGGGTGAATTTTGGCCCATTCCTCCTGACAGAGCTTGTGTAACTGAGTCAGGTTTGTAGGCCTCCTTGCTCGCACACGCTTTTTCAGTTCTGCCCACAAATTTTCTATTGGATTGAGGTCAGGGCGTTGTGATGGTCACTCCAATACCTTGACTTTGTTGTCCTTAAGCCATTTTACCACAACTTTGGAAGTATGCTTGGGGTCATTGTCCATTTGGAAGACCCGTTTGCGACCAAGCTTTAACTTCCTGACTGATGTCTTGAGATGTTGCTTCAATATATCCACATAGTTGTCCTATCCTCATGATGCCATCTTTTTTGTAAAGTGCACCAGTCCCTCCTGCAGCAAAGCACCCCCACAACATGATGCTGCCACCCCCATGCTTCACGGTTGGGATGGTGTTCTTTGGCTTGCAAGCCTCCCCCTTTTTGCTCCAAACATAACAATGGTCATTATGGCCAAACAGTTCTATTTTTGTTTCATCAGACCAGAGGACATTTCTCCAAAAAGTACGATCTTTGTCCCCATGTGCGGTTGCAAACCGTAATCTGGATTTTTATGGCGGTTTTGGAGCAGTGGCTTCTTCCTTGCTGAGCGGCCTTTCAGGTTATGTCGATATAGGACTCGTTTTACTGTGGATATAGATACTTTTGTACCTGTTTCCTCCCGCATCTTCACAAGGTCCTTTGCTGCTGTTCTGGGATTGGTTTGCACTTTTCGCACTAAAGTGCGTTCATCTCTAGGAGACAGAACGCATCTCCTTCCTGAGTGGTATGACGGCTGCATGGTCCCATGGTGTTTATACTTGCGTACAATTGTTTGTACAGATGAACGTGGTACCTTCGGGCATTTGGAAATTGCTCCCAAGGATGAACCAGACCTGTGGAGGTCTAAAAGAAAAATCTGAGGTCTTGGCTGATTTACCCAAGTTACTGTGGGAAGCTTGTTTAAGGCTACCCAAGATGTTTGACCCAAGTTAAACAATTTAAAGGCAATGCTACCAAATACTAATTGAGTGTATGTCAACTTCTGACCTACTGGGAATGTGTTGTAAGAAATAAAAGCTGAAATTATTCAAAATAAATAATTCTCTCTACTATTATTCTGACATTTCACATTCTTAAATTAAAGTGGTGATCTAACTGACCTAAGACACTGACATTTGTACTTGGATTAAATGTCAGGAATTGTGAAAAACTGAGTTTAAATGTATTTGGCTAAAGTAAACTCCCTACTTCAACTGTAAGTGTCTTATATCGCCTGAAAGCTTAAATTCTTGTCTAACTGCACTGTCCGATTTACAGTAGCTATTACAGCTGAAACATGCCAAGCGATTGTTTGAGGACGGCGCCCCATTTCAAAATATTTTTCCACCGGCCCAGGTTTCATACATTCACATACAAAGATTAAATATTCACTTACTTTTTGAAAATCTTCCTCTGATTTGTCCTCCAAAGGGTCCCAGCTATAACATGTAGTTTAGTTTTGTTAGATAAAATCTACTTTTCTATCCCAAAAAGTCTGTTTAGTTGGCGCCATCGATTTGAGTAATCCACTTGTTCAACTTGCAGAGAAAGGAATCCAAAAATCTACCCCTAAACTTTGTTTCAACCAGTCAAAATATGTTTGTATTTACTCCTCAGATACCCTAGAATGTATTCAAACTATAAAATTTAGCTCAGAAAGAAGTATGTTCAATAGGAAACCAATTTTAGCAGTTGCGCAACTTCGTCATGGTGCGCAAAAACACGGATTTCCAAGACTGTGTCCTCTTACACAAACTGTTATTTCTTATTCGTTTTTGAAGTTACAAGCCTGAAACCTTGTAAATAGACTTCTGACACCCTGTGGAAGCCATAGGAATTGCATGTTTTACAATATGACCTTTCTCTTGCATTTCTAAGAGGATGGTCTCTCAAAAAACAAAAATTCTGGTTGGTTTTTCTTTGTATTTTCTCCTACCATATCTATTGTGTTATATTGTCCTATATTATTTTAACATTTCTACAAACGTCAAAGTGTTTTCTTTCCAATGGTACTAATTATATGAATATACTGTCTTCAGGGCCTGAGCTACAAGCAGTTAACTTTGAGCATGCCATTCAGGCGGAAATGGAGAAAAAAGGGGCATAGCCCACTTGAGAAATCCCGCTATGCCCTCCAACCAACCATCAAACAGGTAAAGTGTCAATACAAGACTAAGATTGAATCCTACTACACCGGCTCTGACACTCGTTGGATGTGGCAGGGCTTGCAAACTATTATGGACTATAAAGGGAAGCACAACCGTGAGCTGCCCAGTGACACAAGCCTAGCAAATGAGCTAAATGACGTCTATGCTCGCTTTGAGGCAAGCAACACTGAGGCATGCATAAGAGCATCAGCTGTTCCGTACAACTGTGTGATCACGCTCTCCGTAGCCAATGTGAGTAAGACCTTTAAAAAAGTCAACATTCCCAAGGCCGCAGGGCCAGACAGATTACCAGGACGTGGACCCCGAGCATGAGCTAACCAACTGGCAAGTGTCTTCACTGACATTTTCAACCTGTCCCTGACGAGTCTGTAATAACAACATGTTTCAAGCAGACCACCATAGTCCCTGTGCCCAAGAACACCAAGGTAACCTGCCTAAATGACTACAGACCCGTAGCACTCACGGCTGTAGCCATGAAGTGCCTTGAAAGGCTGGTCATGGCTCACATCAACACCATTATCCCAGAAACCCTAGACCCACTCCAATTTACATACCGCCTCAACAGATCCACAGATGAGGCAATCTCTATTGCACTCCACACTGCCCTTTCCCACCTGGACAAAAGGAACACCTACGTGAGAATGCTATTCATTGGCTACAACTCAGCATTAAAAACCATAGTGCCCTCAAAGCTCATCACTTAGCTAAGGACCCTGGGACTAAACACCTCCCTCTGCAACTGGATCCTGGACTTCCTGATGGGCCACCCCCAGGTGGTAAGGGTAGGTAACAACACATCTGCCACGCTGATCCTCAAAACGGGGCCGCTCAGCGGTGCGTGCTCAGTTCCCTCCTGAACTCCCTATTCACCCATGACTGCATGGCCAAGCACAACTCCAACACCATCATTAAGTTTGCCGACAACACAACAGTGGAAGGCCTGATCACCGACAACAATGAGACAGCATATAGGGAGGAGGTCAGAGACCTGGCAGTGTGGTGCCAGAATAACAACCTCTCCCTCAATGTGATCAAGACAAAGGAGATGATTGTGGACTACAGGAAAAAGAGGACTGAGCACGCCCCCATTCTCATCGACGGGGCTGTAGTGTAGCAGATGGAGCGCTTCAAGTTCCTTGGTGTCCACATCACCAATGAACTATTATGGTCCAAACACAGCTGCACCATCGAGAGCATCCTAACTGGTTGCATCACCACCTGGTATGGCAACTGCTCAGCCTCCAACCTGCTAGGCACTACAGAGGCTAGTGCGTATGGCCCATTACTGGTACCAAGCTTCCTGCCATCCAAGACCTCTATACCAGGCGGTGTCAGAGGAAGGCCCTAAAAACTGCCAAAGTCTCCAGCCACCCTAGTCATACACTGTTCTCTCTGCTAACACAAGGCAAGGAGTACCGGAGCGCCAAGTCTAGGTTAACAGCTTCTATCCCCAAGCCATAAGACTCCTGAACAGCTAATCCAAATGCCACCCCGACTAATTTGCCCCCCCCCCCCCCCCCCACACACACACATTTTTACGCAGCTGCTACTCTCTGTTTATTATCTATGCATAGTCACTTTATCTCTACCTACATGTACATATTGCCTCAATTACCTCGACTAACCTGTGCCCCCGCACATTGACTCTGTACCGGTACCCCCTGTATATAGCCTCGCTACTGAAATCTTAAGGTTAGGCATTAACTCTGAATGGTTATGGTAAGGGTTCAGGTTTGGGATAGGCTTAAAACAAAAATCTCAAAGCAACTTTCTATCGCTGGATTCAAACGCGCAACTTTTGGAATAAGAGGCAGATGCTTACGCCCATCCGCCTCCCCGTCCACAACACCCTAGCAAAACCGAAACCTACATGAACGTAACAGCGCTCACTGTTGTCCCTAGTGGCCGGTTTCCACATAATCTCCCAGCAACTTCAGACATGGATGGACGTCAAATAGTGACTTGTATCATGTGTGACCTGGCTTATCAATTCACAGGGACAGAGCGGATAAATGAACCCATCCATATCAATAAATTAACATTTAACTCAACAGGCCCCCTTCTCCTCTGAACAGTATGGGGGGGATGTGGTTGGCTGCTGCTGCTGAGAGTCGGTGTTGTGTGACTGGCGGGACTCATGCTGATTCCATATGTAATAGCCCCATGCTGGGCCCGGTACAGCCTCCATACGGGAGCTGTTGTGGGGAATTTTCTGGGCCGTAGATCAGAGCTGGCCCTGCAGATTGGACCCCTGGGAACACAGGATGAAGGGGCAGGCCAGAAATGTGTGTGTGTGCGCGTGTGTGTGTGTGTGCAGTGCACGTGTGAGTGTGTGGATGTGTGTGATGTGTGATAAAGAGTGTGTGTGTGTGTGTGTGTGTGATGTATGTGTAGTCTACCTGAACTCTGGCCTCTGTGAGTTTGGCCCTCTGAGCCAGCTCTTCCCTGGTGTAGATGTCAGGGTAGTGTGTTCGTTCGAAGGCTCTCTCCAGCTCATCCAGCTGTTCGGCCGTGAAGGTGGTTCTACTGCGGCGCTGCTTCCTCTTCAGAGGCAGGTCTGGTTCAGACTCCACGTCCGACCCCTCATCTGAGTGGCTCGCTGCTCCAACAGACAAGAGATGCACAGTTAGGGCTCTCATGGTGTTAGTACAGTATCATTAGCACAGTTAACAGTTACTGATGGTTTATAGAACTAGATTCCATTAGTCAAGTCCATTGTTGTAATTAATAATGTGTTCATAACTGACTGGACTGGTTTATAGAACAGTTCTAAATAAATAAACCAGTCTTGAAAACACATCTTCAGTTTCTTATTCTCCTGACTACAGTGATCAAATAGAATGCAGGGAGACCAATAGGGAGAGCCGTCTAGAAAAAGAAGTGTAGTGATTCAGAGTGAGAGTGAAGAACAGAAGGATGAATCCATCCATCCACTTGAAGTGTGAACTTGTTTGCTTTCCTTTTTGTCCCATGCTATCCGTTTACATAAACCTCTTCAGAGGGGCCAGCACCACCCCTCCCAACGCTCCCCATCTCCCAATGTTCCCTCTTGTCTTGTGCACCAACAGACTTCCATTCATAGGGGAATTCTGTGTGCTTTTATAAATAATCCCACAGGACAAGGTTCCCGAGGCGTGGCGGCAGTGGGATTGAGAGGACTAAGCGCCACACAAAGGCCTAATTTTGATCCAGGGACCGTTCGTTTTTTTAAGGGGGGAAAGGGGGGTCAGTGACGGAGAGAGAGAGTGTCGGGGGGAACCTGCATTGTCTACAGTTGCAGTCTTGCTGGAGCCCCAGTAACAGTTGGGGATGGAGAGAGGGACTGGGCAGCAGCCCCCCATACACCCCCCTCCACACCACTTGCAGGTGCATGCTGGTCTTGTTTGCTCAGAGAGAAACGCTGGCGCTTTAAAAGCTAATTCAGCAGAAGAGGCAGTGAATTGACGAGGCTCTCTAAAGCTACGGCCCAGTGGTAACACAGTGGTAACACAGTGGTAACCTAGGGCAGGGCCAAGCCAGACAAACAGACAGACCCAAGGGCAGGGAGACCCAGAGATCAGAGACTCTCCTCAGGCCAGTGTCCAACGCCCAGCTTTACTATGCCCCTCAGTGTCCTTGCGTCTGTCACTGTGCACATAAGCATGCAAAGGCATGTACATTTGTACTAGAGCAGGGCGATATGGACAAAAATCCTTGCCTGAATTGGCCAAATTGAGGCAATATTGATAAATAGAAAGATACGTTTATAACATTAATGTGCACCACCGTTTTTTAAATTATCCTTCAAAGCCGTTTTCATACCACAATTTCAAATAATTTCTGAGTAACAATTAAGTACCTTACAGCAATTGTTTTAATTTAAAATGGTCAAAAAGATACAAAAATTGCTTCTTAAGCCTGTCTGGGAGTGGTCTAAGTTGGGAGGGGAAAACTGAAAACTAGCTGTTATTGGTAGAAAGGTTTCAACTCTGGTTTTTATTGGTGATGTCACCAGGCAGGCCAAAACTTCACCCCACCAAAACAGGCTGAGATTTCATGCAATCTTTTCTAACAGCTCCAACAGTAAAAGTATTATTCCAACCTCATAGTGAGGAAATATATACAGTGCCTTCGGAAAGTATTCAGACCCCTTGACTTTTTCCAAATTTTGTTATGTTGCAGCCTTATTCTAAAATGTATTGATAAACCAAATCACCAGTAACCTACACACAATATCCCATAATGACAATCAATTGAATTTACCCCAGGTGGACTCCAATCAAGTTGTAGAAACATCTCAAATATGATCAATGGAAACAGGATGCACTATTCAAGTTAAAGTAAGATCAGTTATAATACTACTGTATACTCTGTTCTGAAGCGTATGGGCTGGTTTCCTACCAGGCAGTTCTAGTAGGCCTTTAGCTACTTCAGAACAGAAGTTCATTGAGGCTGGCGCGCCGACTTTGTGTTACACTTAATGAATTCCCTGGAGCGGAGGGGAAGTTTTTGTGCAACACTGTATTAGTTCCCCCTCAGAAGCAACAATAAAATACAAGAAAACCCAAATAGCTTGGGGCTCCTCATGTGAAACTGATCCACTCCCCCCTCAGTGCTTTCCATTCTCAACACCAATGGCAGTAGGATGCATTAAGAGCAAATTGGTAAAGAAACATTAAACAATGTGAGAGAGGGGGGGAGAGAAAGAGAAAGGGTAGGGGTTGGGAGAGATGTTGCCTTTGGGTATTTGGGGAGATTATTCTATTTTGCACTTTATCAGAATGCTACCACTTTCTATTTCTGTTTACATTCACAGATACAGGCCATTCAGCTGCTCCCATCCACACTAAACAGAACCAAGATGTAAAATGGCTGCCTGTCGCGGTTAAGACCATTATTACAATGAATCAAGAGAGAAACTACAACTTTACTACCTCCAACAGCCTAATGAATTTTTCACTCTGTGAGCTTCTAGTAGAACAAATCTTTTAATTCCTGACTTCATAACATCCTCAAGCCACATCACTAACCAAACAACAAATGCAAAGACATATTATTGAGAGGAGGAACCAAGGGGTGGGTGGGTGTTTTTTAGGTGGTGGTAGTGGCTGGTGGGGTAGGAATTTGGGGTGTGGAGGAGTTGGAGTGGGGGCATTATTTGAAACAGAATTGCTGGTGAAAAACAGAGAGGAGCCTTTGTAGCTTCAGTTCCTGGAGGCTCATAGGGAATGCTTAGTTTCCCCACAGTTACCAGCATGCAACAGCGTTCCAAAGAATTTCACAGGGATTTAGAATCTGGGAATGCCGAGTTGTTATAAAAATCCTTAATTACTTTGGAATTACCTATCGGTTATGACCAGTCTGCTTTGGGGATCCTAGGGAACGTCTTTCAAACGAAGTGTCAGTATGGCATCTCTTGGAGGTTTGCAGTCCCGTCTTGATATACTTTCATGTGACAAGACTATTTATACTCTCCCCCATCTCTCTCTCTCCCCATCTCTCTCTCCCCC
>NC_036841.1:25695755-25700792 GCF_002910315.2 Salvelinus sp. IW2-2015 | reverse complement strand
TTCTCTCCCCCATCTCTTTCTCTCCCCCATCTCTTCTCTCTCCCCAGCCTCTCTCCCCCATCTTCGCTCCCCCATCTCTCTCTCTCCCCATCTCTTTTCTCTCCCCCAATCTCCTCTCTCACTCACACTTACTCACTCATACACTCACTCATACACTCACTCATACACTCACTCACACTCACTCATACACATATACAATCATGCACTCACACACTCATACACGCACTCATACACACACACACTCACTCACTCATACACTCACTCACTCACTCATACACTCCCTCACTCATACACTCACTCACTCATACACTAACTCACTCATACACTCACACCCTTACTCACTCATACACTCACACACTTACTCACTCATACACTCACTCACTCATAAAGTTTTCAGCGCATTTTAATTTTGACAATAGATATTCTGTATTTTGCACATTGGACATACAAACAAATGCATACCAACATATTTAAAGCACACAGCAATGAGTTTACCATTTTTCCCTGACACTACTTTGGTCATTACTGCTGAGTTAAAAATTGTTCCAGGTAAAAAAAAAATTTTTTTATTGTATAACAGGATGAATGTGTTTTATATGGCACTGCTGAATAGCCTTAGCAATCAAATTATCCACCAACCCAACATATCTATGTATACATAAACTGTGTCTTAAAATGTTTTATTCATACTCTAGCTAAACTCTCAAACTTACTTTTCCATGTATTTTGACTTCACCTCGACTGTGAGGGGAGTGGTTTACAGTATGTGTGGGATTGGACCCGTAGACTTGCCAGTTTGTAAAACCACAAAACACAGTGCGATCCTTAAAAGGGTAGAGCTATCTAAATTTCAGAGACCCAGAGAAGAAGCCTGGCTTGGACTGGGACTGCCGGGGAGCCGGAGCATTGCTGCTTTAACTTCTTTGATATAGGGGGCAGCATTTTCACTTTTGGATGAATTGCATGCCCATAGTGAACTGCCTCCTACTCTGTCCCAGATGCTAATATATGCATATTATTAATACTATTGGATATAAAACACTCTGAAGTTTCTAAAACTGTTTGGATGATGTCTGTGAGTATAACAGAACTCATATGGCAGGCAAAAACCTGAGAAAAAATCCAAACAGGAAGTGTGAATTCTGAGACTGGTCAATGTTCGACTCATCGCCTATTAAATTCCCTGTAAGATATGGATCTGTTTGCACTTCCTGCGCCTTCCACTAGATGTCAACAGTCTGTAGAACGTGGAATGAAGCTTATGCTGTGTTGTGGGGCCGGATGAGAGGGGAATGAGTCAGTGGTCTGGCAGATTGCCAGTTCCTGGTCACGCGCTTTCCTCATGATATCGCTTTGCGTTCCATAACTTATACAGACACAAAGGAATGCTCCGGTTGGAACGTTATTGGATATATATGATAACAACATCCTGAAGATTGATTCTCTACTTAGTTTGACCAGTTTATTCGACCTGTTATATAACATTTTGAAGTTTTCGTCCGAGTTCGCCTGCATCTGCGCGAGCGTTGTGGACATGTGTACTAAACATGCCACAAAAGTAGCTACTTAGACATAAGTAAGGTGACATTATCGAACAAAACAACGATTATTGTGGAACTAGGAATTCCTGCGGAGTGCATTTATGGAAGATGATCAAAGTAAGGAATATCTATGATGTCCATTGCTGATTTGTTTCGTTGACCTTCCAAACATGGCGGAGAAAATGTTTGTTATTTTTAGACGCGCCGTCGTCAGATTATTGCCATGGACTGTTAGCTTTTTTAACGTAACGTTTTTATTTAAAATCTGACACCCACAGGCTGCGTTTCGCAAAAACCGAACCCAGTGTATATTTTTATTCTATCATGTCCCAATACATGTATCTTTCTTCACTCAAATGGTATCTTATAATGAGTATTCTTCTGTTCATTTGACCGTGCTTCTCTGCCGATTCTATCTCCGGAATTATTTGGAGGCATTTTTTGAACATTGGCGCCAATGCTGAAACCGAGATTTGTGGATATAAATCATGCACATTTTACAAACCAAAACATAATGATGTTAATTCAGAGGTGTAAACATGCGATGTCTATGATAGTGGAATTCATGATGTGAAGAGGATCCTCATCAAAAGATAGTTGATTAATTTTATGTCTCTATTGGTCTGTCCTTCTCGTTTTGTGACTACGATCTCTTTGCTGGAAAATGGCTCGTTTTTCTGTGGCTATGTACTGGAGCTACACATAATCGATTGGTTGCTGTCTGCTGTATATCATTCTTTTTGTAAATCAGACATGTTGGCTGATTCAACGAACATGTTGTAGGCTTTAATTTGGGTCGTCTTTCATGTGTTGATTGTCATGAAAAGATAGTCATATATTTTTTTATTTTTAAGTATAGTTATATTTGAATTTGGCGGCCCAAGCCCGTCCCAACCGGATGTGCCTCTCTGCGCTCCTCTAAGATATATATTTCACTTTTTTCTGTATTCTGGGCTTTTGGCCAAGTGGGACTTAGCGTCCACATATTTCCACAGAGAAGCTTAGCTGAGCAGACAGATTAGTAGACAGTGACACGGAGGAATAGAGCGAGAAAGAAAACGTTTTATATTAATAACTAGAACTTGTAGTTCCTGGAGGCACACAGCACAACAGTGGTTCATAATACTAATTAGCTTCTCTAGAAGCGACGCGTAGTCAGATCTCATTAGCACGCCTGGTTGATGCCAACAACCAACCTGGAGTCAGTGGCCACGCAGCACATAGCAGCGGGCTTGCCAAAAACAACCTGAGAGGCACGCAGCATGGCATAGCAGCTCTTGCAGCCCAAACGAACCCGTAGAGGCCTACAGCTAGCAGCATAGCAAGCCTGACCAAGAGCAAAAACCTGAAGATGGCATACGCATCATCAGTGAAGAGAGAGCTTTAGCCGCAACCGCATGGGCGCAGTAATAGCTAGCCTGAGTCCAATAAGTAAAACTCTGAGAATGCCGCACCCACAATAGCAGCCTGAGGCAAAAACAACTCGTGAGAGTCACACATGCACCTAGCAGCCTGAAGCCATAAGAAACATACCGACTGAGAGTGCAGCGCTCAAGCACATAGCAGCCTCTGACCAAACAACTCTGAGAGGCAGGCAGCATTCATAGCAGCCTGAGGGCCAAAACGAACCTGAAGAGCACGCAAGCACAATCTTATGCATGCCTGAGTCCAAAAACATACCCGTGGAGCAGCCACGCCATGACACATAGGTCAGACTGAGCCACACAAACAACCTAGATGGCACACAGCACCTAGCAGCCTGAGCCAAATAACAGACCCTGAGAGCACGCAGCACAAGGCAGCCTGACCCAGAAGACAACACGAAGCCGAGCTAACGGCCCCATTCCACCATGGGCAGAGGATGGTAAATTGAATAGAGATTCAATGAAACACGGACCTGGCTTCTCTAGGAAATCAGGCATTGGTTTTGTGGGACTGCGAGTGGGGAGCAAAAAAGGCGTGTAAAGTCCACAGAGCAGATGAAGTCGGTGATCGACACTCCTGTGTGGTGTCATAAGGTGAGACTAACAGCCTTTTTCTCACGCTCTGATTTTTGCATGGTAGTGGTAATGGTAGTATTGAGGCTGAGAGTCGGTGGGCTGAAACGAAGTGTGTTCGTCCCCTATTTACCCACAACCCTCATGGTGGTTAATGGACGGATGGCAGTAACAGCCAATGGAAGTCTGCTTATGGTGTTGTAAATGAAGAGGGTACGAGTCACGTGACATGATTTGCGCCCCCTCCGAAAAAAACAAAAGGCAGAAGGAAAAACAAATGCATAGCATTTATATGGCGGGGAGTACGCTGGTCCTTTTCAGGCGGGGGACTACAGGTGACCGCTGCCTCAACTGCATTAATACAGTACATAGAGACTGGGCAGAGCCTGAAGGACTGAAGAGATACTGTGTAACCGACAGGCTATCCGGCCCATCTGCGCCGTCTACCTATTTCGTTGTTAAAGGAGATGCGTGGTCGAGCCCGAGGGAAATTCGAATAACATGACGGGGGAGGCCCAGGGGGGGACAAGGGGCTGCTCACTTGAACTTGCTAAAGGAGGGAGCCCCCGACCTCTACAGCTGCCTGTAATTGAGAGTGTGTGAATTAGAGCGACTGTGTGTTTGTCTGCCACTGTCACGTTGTGTGTCGTGATGTGTGTGTGTGTGTGTGTGTGTGTGTGTGTGTGTGGGTGAAGTGAGAGAGAGGAGAGAGAAAATAAGAGAGAGATGAAACGTATAGAGAGAGAGAGAGAGAGAGTAGAAACCGATAAGACGAAAAGAGAGATATGAGAAGAAGATGGTTGAGAATGTAGAGAGAGAAGAGAGTGAGAGCTTATAGATCCGAGTGAAAAATGCCTGTAATTTTTAATCACTGGGTCTGAGATTGATTCGTAGCACTTAGAGACTGAGCATGATGATGTTTGGGTGAGGAACGGGAGCCGAGAGAGAGGCAATAGAGAGAGATGAGCAGAGAGACAAAGATGCAGAGCAAGAGATGAGGAGAGTAGTAGAGAGATGAGTGAGAGAGTGAGAGAGATAAGGGGAGAAGAGTAGAGGCACTGCGAGAGAAGAGAGAGAGAGAAGGTTTCGAATGATGACAGAATCTTCGTAACAGATCGTATAGGAGAGATTAGTGCTTACATATTCTTTCTTGAAAAAAACCTTCTTCTTCTTATTCTGTTGAAAAGGCGTCAGCATAAACTGCTTTGTTCACGTTTTGTCGATAATCCCCCTCGATAATTGACTCCTTATCCGGCTCTCCATTCATCTTCTACGAGTAGTATCGGGTTTATCAGGTCTAGGCCAATTTCAGAACTGTCAAGTACGTCAATTCAATATGCTCTTCAACTGCAGCAGAAAAGTAATGTCTCGCAAGACTTCTTTATCACCTTCTCATATCTTTATTCCCATAACACGTAAAGACCTTATCTCTCATTTCTTATTTTATTTACTCTCTCCCACGCATCTTACTCCACTGAACTCTGTTTTCCCCTAGTTGT
>NC_036841.1:25685289-25694746 GCF_002910315.2 Salvelinus sp. IW2-2015 | reverse complement strand
GAACCTCGTTGTATGTTTCCTTGCATATTATGCAATGATATGGGCAGACCACGTAACGCTTTTACAACAGACAGAAGTGCGCTGGTTATCAAGGGGAAAGTATTGACACGTTTTTGAAATTGAGAGACGAGCTTAAAGTGGTCTTTACTGACCATCATTTTCCACTTGTCTGGACCGCTTGCATGATGACGAGTTTCTCACACGACTGGCCTATCTGGGTGATGTTTTTTCTCGCCTGAATGATCTGAATCTAGGATTACAGGGACTCTCCGCAACTATATTCAATGTGCGGGACAAAATTGAGGCTATGGTTAGGATGTTGGAGCTCTTCTCTGTCTGCATTAACGAGGACAACACACAGGTCTTTCCATCATTGTATCATGTTTTGTGTGCAAATGAACTCAAGCTTACGGACAATGTCACATGTGACATAGCGAAGCACCTGAGTGAGTTGGGTGCGCAATTACGCAGGTACTTTCCTGAAACGGATGACACAAACTGGATTCGTTATCCCTTTCATGCCCTGCCTCCAGTACACTTACCGCTATCTGAACAAGAGAGCCACAACGAAATTGCAACAAGCGGTTCTGTGAAAATGTAATTTAAAAGTCACTGCCATATTTCTGGATTGGGCTGTGCTCCGAGTTTCTTGCCTTGGCAAATTGCACTGTTAAGACACTGATGCCCTTTGCAACCACGTACCTATGTGAGAGTGGATTCTGGGCCCTCATTAGCATGAAAACAAAATACAAGCACAGACTGTGTGTGGAAATTATTTAAGACTAAGACTCTCTCCAATACAACCCAACATTGCAGAGTTATGTGCATCCTTTCAAGCACACCCTTCTCATTAACCTGTTGTGAGCTATTCACAATTTTCGATGAACAAATAAGGTTTTATATGTAAGACGGCTAAATAAAGAGCTAAATTATTGATTATTATTATTTGTGCCCTGGTCCTATAAGAGCTCTTTGTCACTTCCCACGAGCCAGGTTGTGACAAAAATTCACACTCATTATTATGTTTAATAAATGTATCATATAGTGTGTGTGGCAGGCTTACAATGATGGCAAAAAACAACATTTGAGAGTGCGCTGACCGTGGTGCTAGAGGGGGTACGCAGCTGGAAGTTGAATGTTTGAAGGGGTATGGGACTATAAAAAGTTTGGGAACCACTGCTCTAGACAGAAAACATCTAGACAGAAAACCTCTGGACAGAAAACCTCTAGACAGAAAACCTCTAGACAGAAAACCTCTAGACAGAAAACCTCTGGACAGAAAACCTCTAGACAGAAAACCTCTAGACAGAAAACCTCTAGACAGAAAACCTCTAGACAGAAAACCTATACACAGAAAACCTCTAGACAGAACACGCTTATAGAGCACAGAAAACCTCTAGACAGAACACCTATACACAGAAAACCTCTAGACAGAACACCTATACACAGAAAACCTCTGACAATATACGACAGACAGAAAACCTATACACAGAAAACCTCTAGACAGAAAACCTGTAGATAGAAAACCTCTAGACAGAAACCTCTACACAGAAAACTCTGGACAGAAACCTATACACAGAAAACATGTAGCCCAAAACCTCTAGACAGAAAATCTCTAGACAGAAAATCTGTAGACAGCAATAGGAGTTATGAGAGTCTGTGCTGTGCAGGACAACAGGAAGCTGTTACCTGTCATGTTGAACCAAATATGATTGTAACCCTGTTTCCTGTAGGGATGATGGAGAATGATACTATGTTGACCTCTGACCCCACTTAGCCTGGTCTGACAAGCAGAGAGAGCTAGGCACTGACTGACCACTGGGGAGTTAACTCAATACGACTCTCTTTTTACAAAGTCAAAAACAGTTAAGCTCTGTTATCTTTGACTGTTGGTAGCACTTTACATTACGCCATGTAATGAAATGTTAATAACATGGTACTAGTATAGTAACAACAAGTTATAGTTCCTAAAGAATATGAAATTGCAGTTTCTAGATTCTACTATAGAGAGCAAGGTGAACTCCCTCCCTCTAGCTTGCCCTGCCCTGTCCAGAGCCTTATGCCCCTGCCCCTGCCCTGTCCAGAACCTTATGCCCCTGCCCTGCCCTGTCCAGAGCCTTATGCCCCTGCCTCTGCCCTGTCCAGAGCCTTATGCCCTGCCCCTGCCCTGTCCAGAGCCTTATGCCCCTGCCTCTGCCCTGTCCAGAGCCTTATGCCCCTGCCTCTGCCCTTTCCAGAGCCTTATACCCCTGCCCTGCCCTGTCCATGAGCATTATGCCCGCTGCCTGCTGCCCTGTCCAGAACCTTATACTCCCTGCCTCTGCCCTGTCCAGAGCCTTATGCCCCTGCCCCCTGCCCTGTCCCAGAACCTTATGCGGCCTACCCTGCCCTGTTCAGAACGCTTATTGCCCTGCTCTGCCCTGTCCAGGCCTTATGCCCGCTGCCTCTGCCCTGTCCAGGAGCCTTATGCCGCCTACCCCTGGCCCTTGTCCAGAGCCTTATGCCCCTGCCTCTGCCCTGTCCAGAGCCTTATGCCCCTGCCTCTGCCCTGTCCAGGGCCTTATGCCCCTACCCTTGCCCTCTCCAGAGCCTTATGCCCCTGCCTCTGCCCTGTCCAGGGCCTTATGCCTCTACCCTTTCGCCTGCCCTGTCCAGGGCCTTATGCCCCTACCCTTGCCCTCTCCAGAGCCTTATGCCCCTACCTCAGTCAAGTGATTGACAACTCCCTGTCTGCCTTTCCTTGTTTAACCACTGCATTCAGTTGCCTTAGCCCTGCATTCCACAGCTTTGACACCCCCAATCCCTCCTCTGCACATGCACACACACTAACACACACTTGTAAAAACAATATCTCACCCCCTTCCTTCTSTCTCTTTCTCTAGCCGTTGTTTGGTGGAATACTTCCATCAGATAAAGAGAGGTCTTATTCTATGGCAGCCATTCTCCTTGACCTTCGCAGGCCTTTTCACTCTTTCACTCACTTCAAACTGTCTTTTGGCGTGCTCGGCTGAATGTGGCAAGTCCATCACGGGTGAAGGGGGTGCGAGAGGGGCTGAAGGGGCTGAAGGGGGAAACTCCGAGCCCCTACTCATTCTCCATCCCCCCACTTCAAAGTTGGTCTGCATTCATTAATTGCCCTTTGAATTGATATCAGAGGGTCACAATAGGGGTGTGAAAGGAGAAAGAGGCTTTAATGAAGCATAGAGCCCCTATTCATTTGCAGATAACTATGTTTTAACGCTTGGATCGTCATCATGCATGGCATTATTTTTAAAAACGAATGCGAGGCGGAGGAGTAAGGGAGTAGGAGAGTAGGAGAGGAGAAGAGGAGAGGGACAGAGAGAGCCTGAGGCGAGGGTTAGTGAGAGTGATTTGGTGCTCCCCCTTGCCCCCTGTGCCATTGTGCCCGGGGACACACTGAGTGACACATTCCTCAGACAGACTGATATTCCCTGTCATCAGATGCTCATGTTATTTAGGGAAATCGCTATTTTGCTCTATATTGCCTCAGTATAACTCTACATAGCCTCAGTATAACTCTATATTGCCTCAGTATAACTCTATATTGCCTCAGTATAACTCTACATAGCCTCAGTATAACTCTACATAGCCTCAGTATAACTCTACATAGCCTCAGTATAACTCTACATATGCCTCAGTATAACTCTAAATCGCCTAAGACTCTATGCGTAGTAAACTCTACATTACAGCCTCGCAGTATATCTCTAACATAGCCTCAGTATGAACTCCTACATAGCCTCAGTATAACTCTATATAGGCCTCAGTATAACTCTACTGATAGCCTCAGTAATAACTCTACATAGCCTCAGTATAACTCTACATAGCCCTCAGTATAAACTCTACATAGCCTCAGTATGACTCTCCATAGCCTCAGTATAACTCTATATAGCCTCAGTATAACTCTACATAGCCTTCAGTATAACTCTACATAGCCTCAGTTATAACCTCTACATAGCCTAATAACTCAAGTAGTAAACTCTAAGCATAGCCTCAGTATAACTTCTACATAGCCTCAGTATAACTCTACATAGCCCTCAGTATAACTCTACATAGCCTCAGTATAACTCACATAGCCTAGTTATCATAGCCTCAGTAAATAATAACTCTACATAGCCTCAAGTATAACTCTACATAGCTCCCGTATACTCTACATAGCCTCAGTATAACTCTATATAGCCTCAGTATAACTCTACATAGCCTCAGTATAATAACTACTACAATAGCCTCACGTATAACTCTACATAGCCTCAGTAGATAACTCTACAATAGCCTCAGTATAACTCTATATAGCCTTCAGTTATAACTCTACAATAGCCTCAGTATATCTACATAGCCTCAGTATAACTCTACATAGCCTCAGTATAACTCTATCATTGCCTCAGTATAACTCTACATAGCTCAGCTATAACGTCTACATAGCCTCAGTATAACTCTACATAGCCTCAGTATAACCTCTACCATAGCCTCAGTATAACTCTATTATACTCAATACTACAATAGCCTCAAGTATAACTCTACATAGCCTCAGTATAACTCTACATAGCCTCAGTATAACTCTACATAGCCTCAGTATAACTCTACATAGCCCTCAGTATAACTCACATAGCCTCAGTATAATCTATAATAGCCTCAGGTATAATCTACATAGCCTCAGTATACAAACCTCTACATAGCCTCAGTATAACTCTAACATAGTCTCCAGTATAACTCTAATACCTCAGTCCTACTCTACATAGCCTCAGTATAATCTAATAAGCCCAGTATAACTCTACATAGCCTTCAGTATATAACATGCCTCAGTAAACTCTCATGTATAAACTCTCATCCTCAAATAGCTAGCCTCAGTATAACTCTACATAGCCTCAGTTATAACTCTATATAGCCTCAGTATAACTCTACATAGCCTCAGTAAACTCTACATAGCTCAGTATTAACTCTACAATAGCCTCAGTATACTCTACATAGCCTCAGTATAACTCTATATAGGACCTCAGTCTAACTCTATATAACCCTCATTCTATACTTATATAACCTCAGTCTAACTCTATATAACCTCGAGTCTAACTCTATATATAAACCTCAGTCTAACTCTAATAATAAACCTCATTCTAAACTCTATATAACCTCAGTCTAATTCTAATATAACCTCATCTAAACTCTATATAACCTCATTAACTCTAATATAACCTCATTCTAACTCTATATACCTCAGTCTAACTCTATATAACCTCATTCTAACTCTATAATTAACCTCAGTCCTAACTCATAGTAACGCTCAGTCCCTAACTCTATATAACCTCAGTCTAACTCTATATAACCTCAGTCTAACTCTATATAACCTCAGTCTAACTCTATATAACCTCCGTCTAACTCTATATAGCCACTAACTCTATATTACCTCAGTCTAACTCTATATAGATCCAGTCTAACTCTATATTGCCACTCACTCTAGATAACCTCATTTTAACTATATAACCTCAGTCTAACTCTATATAGACCCAGTCTAACTCTATATTGCCACCAGCTCTATATAACCTCAGTCTAAATCTATATAACCTCAGTCTAATTCTATATAGACCCAGTCCAACTCTATTTAGCCACTAACTCTATGTAACCTCAGTCTAACTCTATGTTTCTCTGAAGTCTTAAAATAACATATTGGACATTTTCTATATAGCTTCTTCACCCTACTTTGATCGTTGCTAGAGACCGTATCGACAACCATTAATGTGCCAGAAGTGACTATTATTCATAGTTTCTCGTATAGAACACAAGATGTAAGAACCGAAGATGTCAAGGTTGTCAAGTTTTCTATCACTCTCTTTAATGAACCACCTTTATGAATGTATGAATCATCTACTGCTGGATATTTTCAATGTGAAATCGTGTTTACAAGGTGAAAATCACAGAGAAGAACTAAAGTGTGAAGTCTATTTAAGAGTGTACATGGAATGTGCCATGAGTGGAGTGGAATCAATCAGGTCATCTTACGGAGTTTCCTTATAGTCTAATTCTTCTGTTCCCTACCTTGAAATGCACATACAACTCAAACTTTCACTCCAAAATACCAATGTATGACTTGTGTGAAAGCTTCAGTGACATGCACGCATCAGCCATTATTTGGAATGTGCCTTTGGAGTGTAACTGAATTCGTGAAGATTGCTGATTCTCAGCAGGGAGGATCTTTAACACCTTAAAACATAAGAACCGGAACATCATGATGTATATGGAAACGTGATATGGGACCTTGACCATGAATCTATGCTGCACTATAGTGTGTAATGTGTTTCCATCTTCAATGCCTCTTATGCTTCACAAACCAGATGCCCACAATAGCAAAACCTCATCTCACCACGCTTCACCACCCTCCCTCTTCCAGCACCACTGTAAGACAATGATGAACATCACAAATCCAACATCAGAAGCCATGCAGAATATAACTCTGCAAACTCTCACTCACTAAATACACAAACCTAGCCCCTAATACTCTCTCAAAGCCTTCTCGTTTACCGTCCCCTCCATTCTCTCTTCCCCTCTCACTCTCTTCCACACTCACTCTCTTTCTCACTCTCCCCCTCTCTGCCTCTCCTCCTCTCTCCCTCTTTCCCTCCCTCCCTCTCTCCTCCTGGCACTAATCCAGTGTGTGCCCACATAGTAAATTGTATAGAAGCTCCATCCTTCGCCTGAGGAGCGGGCAGTTCGTCAACTTTATTTACACAAACAAAGTCCTGCTCAGTTTCTGTGACAAAAGCAGCTAAATCTTTTGGCACTTTCATGTATTGTCAGCTCTTGATTCCCTATTGTCCTGCAGCTATTGGCCTGGCTCTGGGCACAATGAGGCTGGGAGAATGGCGGCAGATTGGCGGAATGCGCCTCAATAAACCTAATTATGACATGATGACTGCGCTCACCATGGCAGGTTTTCAAAGATCTCAGACTTATTCAATTAGCCCTTTCCAGGATTCCCTTTCACAAAATAAAGTTATCCCCTTTGACTGTTTGTCTTTCAGATGGGGAATTTTGTGTGTGTCCGAGTAAATGGAAATGTGTGGGGCAACAAGGCTCCTCTGTATGTATCATCAGCGTTACTCGGGGTAATTTTAATTAGCCAAGTAAGGTTAAGAAGATACACTGTAAATATGAGAGAGGGGGAGAGAGGGGAGGGCCGATGAGTACATTATTAGTCATTAGCTCAATTTCTAGGGTTAATTAACTCAATGTTAGCCTTTTAGATTCTGGAAGGCAGAGAAACTACTATATCCAACCCCTGCTAATGGTATGCAGGAACTGTGCCAAACTAGAAAATATGTGCAGGAGGCATTTAGTGAGAGTGGAGCACTGACTGGACATTTAGACAAGTATTTTCTGAAGAGTGGCAGAATGTGTTYAACTATTGTAATTCTAAGTGGAAAGTATTTTCTCTGATACATGAATTGAGAAAGATAGCCTGCCCTACTATCTACGTTCAAGTCAAACTGCACAAGCCTTTATTCCAAACACATTTGGCGCGTGGGGATATGCTTGCGCATCATTTTAGGCATTGTGGTGCACGAGGCTGCAATTTAGGGAGCTTGAGATTTTCGAAACACATTTCTGTAGTTTTTTCCCCCAGACAAATAAATCCAAACGAGCCGCCTTTGATGTGGACACTTAAGGGAAATGATAATGAATTCTGAACGACCAGGGGCTCAACTCGTGCTCCTCCCCTCGCACAACAATGGTCTTAACAAACATCTACTTCATCAATGTTTGACCCGCTTCGCTGAAAAAAAGTTTTTTTCAGATTGTAATTGCGGCTGTAAAAACATCATTCCAAATGAGACCAGACAGAAAAAACGCACGAAAATAGTAGACACCACAGGTCTCGATAAAACTAAAAGTCGGTAAAAAAAATGTTGAGAAATTACGTTGCTGGCATCCTTATACCCATCTAAGCTAGTCTCTAGAGTGCCACAAAAGCCTAGTCCTCAGGTCCAAACAGCACCCTATTTGGAATGTGCGCTCATTACAACTTATTACCGCATAATAGCCTAAACCATGCATTAGTTAGAGTCAACTGATATTACTGCAAACGTTAAGTGTTCCCGTTTCAAGTCAAAGCACTGTCGTGGCAAAGGCATTTACATTTTTCGTTTACCCTTAGGTTAAAATGATAATTTGACTGGTATGAATGAAAATAGGATAGCAAACTGACTGAGGTAAAGTGAGCCCAAATGAGCACGTGGACACAAAAACAACGTTTCTAACGGAAACTGCTACTAAGTTAGGCTTATTATTATTAACTTATAGCCTACATTTTGGAATTAATAAAATAATGTAGCATTTATTGGTAACCCAATAAATAAAGACAAATATTAGAGGGGTCAATGGCTTAACGGATAACTTCATTTTAGGGACTTTTCTACAACGAAATGACTTTCTTTTGTTAGCGGTTGCACTCCAGAAGATGAACCATAGATATTAAACGAATGTGCGCCGCGGGCATAGAGAGAAAGAGAAGGAAAGCAAGGGAGAGGGGCGGCTTCGCTCTCCGGATGAAAGTAAAATAAAATAAAGGGATCGATTTAATCCGCTTGAAGAGATTTTGAGAGCGCAAGGGGGTGAGAGCATGATGGGTGAGGATTGCAGCAGTGCGCATGTTCCATTGTGACCACCGCTCGAGGCCAAGCGCGCCTCTCCGGGGAGAACATTGGTCCCCATTCACCAAAGGAGACTTTAATACACTCCCTCGATCATTAAATGTGACATAGCACAATATCAAATCATTTAGAAGAAATGATTAATGTTTAAGAGTGCAAGAATAGGGCATCAAAGACCTAATAATAGACCATGCAGAGAGGCATGTTACTAGCCAATTTCATATCATTAGGCCTTATTGGTAAGAAAAATATATTGTGCAACAATTTGTACTTATAAAAATAATAAAATGACTACAATTATTAGGCCTATGAGTTAAATTATTAATAACCATCAAGTAGCAAATGCATATATTTGGGAAAATATTTGTCATTTTATGAGCTATAATACTTTGTCAAAGTCGTTGATATGAGGCTGTAACAGAAAATATAATTTATTATCTTGTGGCATTGGAATTTGTAACATGCCTAAATAATTATTCGGTGACATTAACAAAAAAAACGTAGGCTAATATAAAAGTGTCCAAAGCAGGAACCAGAAGGACCAACAAAAAAACGTTTCGACATTGTGTAAACAACTTTTAAACATTGTGTAAAATATGTGATTGTGCACAAAATGTACAACATGAGTGCACATAATACACAAGCAGTTTGTATTTTCGTAAACTATTATGTCGGCAATGCTCTGAATGTCCAAAAATAAAAGTACCATATGATCAATAAATGTAATTCATCTCGCCATTAAATCAGCGTGTTAAGCTGAAAGTTATGTTTTTAAAATATCAGTTAGGCCTATACAC